>NW_003307636.1:40660-48649 GCF_000143455.1 Volvox carteri f. nagariensis
CCACGACCCTCCCAACCCTCCCAAGGCTGTTCCCTGACCCTCCCTAACCCCCATACCCCGCCAACCCCCATGCCCCGACCCTCCCAACCATCCCAACCCAATTCCCCGACCCTCCCTAACCCCCATACCCCGCCAACCCCCGTGCCCCGACCCTCCCAACCATCCCAACCCAATTCCCCGACCCTCCCTAACCCCCATACCCCGCCAACTCCCGTGCCACGACCCTCCCAACCCTCCCAGCCCCAATTCCCCGACCCTCCCTATCCATACACACCTTGTAGCGATGTATGACGTACATTCCTCAACTCGAAAAGCTCCAAGCCACTCTCTGGAGGGTAGTGGGTGCAGTCGGAGGCCAAGGACAACGTTAGGCTAAGCTTCAAATATGCATGTTCTAGTGCACCGTTTTTAGCACTCATCTGGGGCGTTGCTTCGCTGCAATAGCCCATTCTTTCCTAACGTGTGTACTCCCCAAAACCCTACAGGAAACCACCCTTCCCGTGTTGCCCCAAAATTTCTCACTAACGCAATCTGTTACGATTTCTGACATGTTGAATCACATGCTGGACAGGGCAGTTTTCAATACCACAGGCCCTTTCTATGTCTCCCACAAGCCCATCTACCCAAACCATGCGCACTCCTTCCACTTGCCCTTTATACATGAACTATGATCCGCGAAATTTTGTTGATGCCACAACATGTCATTGCAAGATTGTGCTGAGGTGCCCATGATGTGCTGCTGTGGGTTGCTGCAGGCTTAGCGATTTGATTGCACCTACGACTCCCTGCATGGTCCAAAGCTCTCAAAAGCCCCCTAAAAGAACTAATGAATCCTTATCCCAAATCCCATCACTATGGCAAGCGAACGCACAGGTTAGGCGCGCAGCTAAGATGGCAACGCTTGTGCTGAGATGCTGCTGTCTAGCTGCATGCATTGAAACGAACACATAACTTACGCACCGTATATTCGGATAAAACTTGTCCTCAAAAGCTGGCAGAGCCGCCGCCAGCCAAAGCGCAGGCGTTGTCTACGACCACATATGAAGCAGCAGCGCGGCGCCCCTGTAAGCAAATCAAAGAAATGTCTTAATACCTGCAAATCATGTGTTTAAGCTGTTATGTTACTCAGAGCAGCGCTGATGATGCTTTTCAGGCTGCGCGCAACTTCAAGCATATGCTTACCCACGATAACTTCCCCTATATGGCTTCCAAGTAGACGAAAATTATATTCAGTTGTACCCACAAACATGAACGCGCATATGCACATATGCCCCAACAACTATGGCAGTTGGATCCTTCATCTTCGCTGCAAACTGTACATGTCAGCTGCTTATATTTGCGAGGCGGTCAGCACCCTCCAACATTAAGCATTGTTCCACATTTTAAATTTCGTGTACATTGCCACATTGTTGTGTGCGGTCTCATGTCCGAAATTTTTTGCGAATGTATGAAAACCATCGAATGTCTGGTTGTATGCGGCAGTCTCTCCGCCTTCGGTGAGATACCCGCACACGCCTCATTTTAGGTTGCAAAGGTGAGTCCGGTCCCATGCTGCATTGCAGGCACTTCGTGTGGTGTGTGTCGCTTTTTTTGCATGCATGGCCTGCCAACAACATCAGCAAAAGCACCCACAAACACCCACACCCACGGAGTGCACGGCTTATAAGCCATTGCAAAAGGACATGGACAATGCAACTTATGTTTGAATGTATGACGCGCTTACATGCACACCGTGCACACCCCACAGGTTTTGTGTACCGCCCCCTTTCCTTCTTTCGACATCGACATTGCACATTCCCAAATGGTTTTTGTCGACTATTCGTACTACTAGCAAAAGGTAAGCCATTTTTTGGTGCAATTTTTTGGGACAGTGCATATTGTCTGTGCCTTGGACGCCTCCGTCTTCTGTGCTGTGACAAGCTATCAAAGTACTCCTGCTGGTAAAAGTACTAGGTAAAAGGGCATCCTGTGGTGTCTGCATGACTTACCTATCCTGACTGCGATCGCATCTGCTTTTGCGCTCCTATGTGTTGACCCACAAGGCCCCAAGGTGTGGTCATCCATATAGCTATGGGTCCTGCTGGTGATCATGAAAGAGTGGCCATCATGGCCAAGAAGAAGAAACTACCTAAGTAAACTATTTTTACCACTGCCAGGAGGCTGGTGTAAATCATTCCGTAAATGCAACACCTCCCAAGGTTTGTCTTCTCCAGTACAAGGCTGAACATGTACTCCTGCAAAAATGGCAAAGAAGCTGTATCCAGCATCAAAGTTTCCATGGCTTGATATATTGTATCTAGAAGATACTGCTGCCTGCATTTCAGCTGTTGCAGTAGCTACTTGGATATTAGATGGAGCTGGATCTGCATGCTGACCATGGTGAACCTTAAGAGCTGCCTGCAGAATAGGCTCCTTGTCAAAGTAGTCTTCAATATAGATCCATACCCGGTCACATGCAAATAGCTGAAGGAGAATATGCTCCTCATGGGTTTCAAAAATACAGTCCATGGTCATTGGACTGGCTTTCGCCATTGCATTCCTGATGACAACTTTCCAACCCTCATACCACCTGCAGATTTTGCATAATAAATTAGTTTTAATATTAAATTATACATCCAAGCATTATGCACCTAAGGGCAGACTCCTCGGAAAGCAGGTAAATTCCCCAAACCCTATAAAAACCCAAAACCCAAAAATTCATGTTGACCCTTTAAGGAAAGCTTACCTATCGAGTGCCATCATATCGTCCTCCATAAATTCTTCATTCAGAACCCGCTTTGCAGCCTCCATTGAATCAAAGCGATAAAGCCCAAGATGCTTTATACTGTTATAGTCGAGATTGAACAGTACTGGCCAGGCCTTAAATGCCTGTGCTCTGACAGTTGTCTTTGCCAGTGAGTTTTTAACTGCTGACCAAGTGTGGTCATCCCAAAGAAACTTATCCTTGAGGCCACCTCTTGGGACACAGTTCAATGAGAATCCTGGAAGACATGCCTGATGAAAAAAAGTTGTCCAGACATAAGTTTTTGACATGCAAAGCAATAACAAAGAAGATACTGCAGCAGCACTTACTATCATGTAACGCAGTACTTGAAGAACCATATTTCCAACACCTTGGGTCTTCAATGGATTGGCATCAGATAAACGGTAGTCAGGAACCAGTACATATGCTTTGTACTGATTCGGGCTCCCAGCGATATAGCGTGACCACCCAAGGTCTCGTGCAAATACCTTGCCACGCTGTAGATTAGCATCTGTTACATGTTAAAAGGGAACAGAACTCAATTTTGAGAAAGTTAAATCCGTAACCCTTTAAACATTTATAACAAATCCAATATCCCCACATGACTATATCTATTTAATTTACTGAGATACAAAATACCTACATTTTATGAATTGGAATTTGCCCCACCCATAACATGCATTCTCACATTACTCAGAGTCAAAATTACAAGGTTCTTATCATCATTCTTGTACGCATATCTCATTATTTGTTTCTATTTGGTATTTGATGTTGCATTGATATAGACAATTGCACACCCAATATGCCACCAATAGAACTCCTTATGCATCCTGAAATATAACTCCCAATCTTACCTTTTCCAGTCTGATCTACAGATCGTAGTATTGGCCTCAGGAAGTTAGAGCTGTACTGCTCATGATCTTCAGGGCCTTTCCCATAAACCTTACTCCGAGATGAAATCTGAGCAGGAAATGAGGGTGCTGGATTGTTGAAATGCAGCTCTTTCCGAATTCCTTGACTCAGTGCACCAAATAAAGAGAAGAGTCCGACAGTTGTATCAATATCAAAAGCTGCACCAAGATATTCAATGGAGTAATCATGGCCTTGAGGAGGATCCAGTGAAGTAGTCTGTGATGTGACTCTTGCAGTATTTTTTGGACCATTCATACCAGGGAAGAGTAGGACTTCTTCAGGTCTACCACAACTTTTAGGCTGTGATGAAGGTACATAACCACCAGACTCCCCTCTTTCAAAGGTATAGCCATTAATGTTGACAGAAGCACCTTGCAAGTAAAAGCTGCACATTGCAAGGTCCCCTTTAAATGGAAGTGGTCCATCATAAATATCATCTTCATGTGGTGGCTCAAGAAGGCTGTGATGGCGCTTGTGATCCACAAAATCCATGTTGATGATAAGCAAAGCCTGCAAACATGTTGAGAAAATTATAAGTATGACCAAAACCTAACAAAACCCTAAGTTAACAAATTTGTTTTATCAGGTTGTATTTCTAAAGTAAAGAATGACATAGGGTTTTAAGCCATACCAGAAGCAGATATAATTGGGGTTTGAAGAAAATATTACCAAAACACAGTTATGTTTCAGGCCCCTTAGACCCTTTAGTAACCATAGTAACCTATCCTTTCAGATCCCAAACCCAAACAAACCCAAAACCCAAACCCAAACCAAAAACCTAAAACCCAAACCCATCTCAAACCCAAACCCAAAATATATACTTACTTCTTCAATAGGAATTCCAGATGTTGGAAAACCATTTATGAAACCAGAAAATGTCCTGGGCTGAAGTCCTAATCCCCAAAAACTGAACAGTGGTGGCACTTGAGGCTCCATAAAGAGGGTTTCCTCATCTCTATGGATAGAAGCACCTTCTCCATCTCTTTTCTGCCATTCTTCTGCAAAAAGATTGCTTGTCGTCACATCATCATCACTGTTGTCATCAGGGTGAACTTGAGAAGCAACTGCTTCAAGCAAAGGCTGAAGGTCGTCCGTGGCTTTCTGAGCAAAGGCCATAGCAGCTGCACGAGGCTCATCTTCAGGCTGTTTTAATGACTCCAGTACTGAAGCTAATGTCTTCTCCATGCAAGGTCTTGCAGCATGATCATTTAAGTTGGCTGATCTGAAAGTCTCAATCTGCTGTGCAAGGTATATGCGCACTTGTCCAACTGAAGGTTCCTTATGCTCTAATGAGCGTGGACATACATAAGCATCATAAAACTTTTCTGCACAAACTCTTAATTCTTCTAAATATTGTCTTGGCAAACCAGCAACCTGTAGCAATAAATGGCAATTATTATACACATGATGAAATATGACATTTTATTACTGATAATCAAAAAACCACATACCTGTCTTGGATGGATAAGCTGAGGGAGCCATGCTGCATTTGGCCCAAATGTAGGATCTCTTCCGGTAAACCTTACTAGCTCTGGTCCATCAATTGTACTCCGCCAACCAATTGGGGACCTAACTGAAGCCAGTTTCCATGGGAAGTTAAGTGGCACTCCATTCCGCTTGCCATGCATATGAATATAAAATAAGCGTGGGTTATCAAATGGTCCTAGTAAATTACCAATATTAGTATCATGGTAATATATCCAGTTTTTTAAACGTTGATGTTCCCAATGTAGATTTTTTATTCCATCATGAACAATCTTCACGAGATACTGCTGCACCATATCAGCAAAAGCAATACCATTCACCAGCTCTGTACCAAGTACATGTCGAAACTCCTTAGGTCCCCATGTACACGCTTCATCAGGTACACGAATGCATTCCCGATATTGAATGACCTGCATATGATACAAAACATGAAGGGGCAAAATATTTTAAAAGAGCATAGAGCATAGAGATTTGGCAACTAACTAAAACCCTAAAATCCTAAAACTCTAAAACCCTAATTCCCTAGGCCTAATGATATATTAGCATTCCTTGTGATTTTGTATTTACCAATCATATGTATGCAATACATCAGACCATACCTGTTTATCCTTCTCTAGATCCATGTTAGATGAATCTAATGAGGCTGAAGAATCTGATGGCCCACATAAACCAGACAAACCAGAAGAACCAGATGATGATGATGAACCAGATGAACCAGGTGAAAATGATGAACCAGGAATATCATGGGTTTTTTTGGTCTGCTGCTCATTAATTTCTCTCTGTAAATGAAATCTCAGACCCTTATTCAATACCTGAAATGGGAAAATGTTGGTAGTATGTAAATGTACGAGTTTTGCATGTTATCAAAAAGAAAACTGATTACTACATGACAGGGCTGCAACAAGACCATACAGACAAACCCTAAGTCAAACATGGCATAAAATCTCTACTCTTTACACACATCTGTACTGTAAAATACAATATAGTACTTCAATTATTTGTAATGACAAACCCTAGCTAGTACACTTCAGTAATCAAACAACACTTAGGGTCCCCACTTACCTCAATATTCTGTTGAGCCAGTCCACTGGGATCAGTAGCTGTACCCATATCAGTTTTTATCTTTTTTAGCTGTTTAGCCTTTATTTTTTGCTTTAGATTCATCTCAAGAGAATCAAGCCATGTATCAGGCATTGTCATGATAATGGGTTGTGATCCTCCATCAGCCGGATATGGGGCTGGGGCTGGGGCCCAAGCTGAGGCTGGGGCCTGAGCTGAGGCTGAGACTGGAGCTGGGGCCCGAGCTGAGGCTGAGGCTGGGGGTGGGGCTGGGGTCCCAGGTGGGGCTGGAGCCCGAGCTGAGGCTGAGGCCCAAGCTGAGGCTGGAGCTGGGGCCCGAGCTGAGGCTGGGGACTTGGCCTGGGCCTGGGCCTGGGCCTGGGCCTGGGCTGACTTCTGAGCCTGGGCTGACTTCTGAGCCTGGGCTGACTTCTGAGCCTGGGCTGACTTCTGAGCCTGGGCTGACTTCTGAGCCTGGGCTGACTTCTGAGCCTGGGCTGACTTCTGAGCCTGGGCTGACTTCTGAGCCTGCTTCAACTTTTGTTTTCGATAGCGCTCAGCAATTTTCTGCTGCTGTGCAAGAAGAACATCATCAGCACCTGGAACAAAATTGCAACCAGCTGGTGAAAAAGGCTTCTGTTGCTGCTGCTGGACCTGGCATTTCTGTGAGCGCAGTCTCTCCTTAAGCTGCTGATGTTGCTGCTCATTCAGCGCCTGTAGCTGTTGCTGATACTGCTGCTGCTGCTGTTGCTGCTGCTGTTGCTGCTGCTGTTGCTGCTGCTGTTGCTGCTGCTGCTGCTGTTGCTGCTGCTGTTGCTGCTCCTGTTGCTGCTGCTGTTGCTGCTGCTGCTGTTGCTGCTGCTGTTGCTGCTGCTGTTGCTGCTGCTGTTGCCGCTGCTGTTGCTGCTGCTGTTGCCGCTGCTGTTGCTGCTGCTGTTGCTGCTGCTGTGAACAAAGAGGCTGTACCACAGCACTTGGTCCCTCTACAGGCCCAATGGCATACTCCAGGCCGGTTCCGGCCCGGTTCCGACCTAACGGGTCCAGTTAACGAGATGGGTAACCGGTCGGTAGGATTACCGAGCGAACCGTTATCCGTTAACCGTCCCCAGTAATCGGTAACCGATGTCGGTGACCTGGCATGAGGAAAAATGCATTTCTGATTGCAACCAGTTTCTTTGTGACAATGCCCATTGTCACAAGGTTCATGCCCACGTGTCACACCCCGACAAGCTTAGGAGGTTAAGGCAATGTGAATGCCGGGTGACAGGGGTGACAGTCTTGTGCAGGCACATTTGGAGACTAGTTTACACTGAGATTGGGGTGATGTTGGATTAGAATACTTGCAGTTCATGAAATTGAGGAAATGTGTTGCATAGGCATATCCAAACGTTTCAGAGGGACGTTGTTTCGCCCGTAACAAACTTGTTACGGGCGAAACAAACTGGATTTCCACAGTCCCACCACTCAAAGAGCTCCCCACACCATCGCAAAGTCCCTTTTTTATTACAGACACATGTAACGAGTTGTCATAGCTTGAGATTGTCGATATATGACTGCTGGATTGTGACCAGGCCATCTCCTTACATGTCTTGCTGCACCAGCATGAGCAGTGATCCCTTCTGTTCAAAATTTTCAGGCAACATCGCAATGAGGCAAAACATTGTGCCGAATCTGCCGTACAAAGAGTGTTCAAAGCTTCACGCTACTAACGGACGAATACATAAGCATTCATTTACCTTGAAAGAATAAAGGAATTCTATAGCTTCATACAAATTCGCCTATCAGCAACT
>NW_003307636.1:48953-51965 GCF_000143455.1 Volvox carteri f. nagariensis
TAACATTAATGTGATTGTTTTTTCAAGGAATGGATATCTAACCTATCCATCCTGTATATTTCTATTTGCAGGCAAGGAGCATGTAAAGGAGGTCCAGCACTGCATGGTCCAACGCAACTATGGATATTACCACCCTCCCTATGGCATAAACATGCCGGTTACCGACCGTTTGGGGCCCATTAACCCAACCGACCGTTAAACCAGCTGATCGTTAACCCAACCGACCGTTAACCCAACCGGGCCGTTAACGCCATTCAACCGGCCGGTTGGGTTAATGGGCCCCAANCGGTCGGTAACCGGCATGTTTATGCCATAGGGAGGGTGGTAATATCCATAGTTGCGTTGGACCATGCAGTGCTGGACCTCCTTTACATGCTCCTTGCCTGCAAATAGAAATATACAGGATGGATAGGTTAGATATCCATTCCTTGAAAAAACAATCACATTAATGTTAGCCTTACCCATTTGCCGCTTGATGTCCTCCATTGCTAACTGAGCCCCTGTTGGCCAGCCACGGTATGGTACACCAGGCTGGCACTGTTCTCCAGCCTTGTCAAACACAGGGAATGTGTTTACCCAGTCAGTGTATACAGGCAGGTTGATGTTAGCAGACCTGATCCCTTCTGCATGTCCCACATGCATGTTATCTGAACAACTGTGATCATGGAACAGTATGAAAGTCACAAACCGTGGCCGGTTTGGGGTCAAGGATGCATAGATGGTGTAGCAGTCCTCATCATCACTGGCCTCTGTCAGGACCACAACCACTGTATCATATAGCTCAGCCATGATGATCATCTCGATGAAGGAGAAATAGGTTCCCTCCTTGGCTATGAATTGTTGAACAATTGTCCTGCATGTCATGAACATACAGTGTACTTAATATTAGAGATAGGCACAAGCTAATCACAACTTACATCTACATATTACTTCTAATTTAGCAATAATGATATAAATTTCAACAGGTCCTAAGGTTGTAAACTTAGGGTTTACAGTATAAATTGGTTTGTTAATTACCTGCTAAAATTATTCTGGAAGTACCCTGGATGGGCATTACGGAAGCCATAGTGCTCATCCAGGGTTTGGAAAATATTTGGGTGACCCACGACCTTGGCCACCCAGCTTCTCACAGTTCTGGCAATCTCCACACGGTGTTCTGGCGATGCTTCAGCAACAAATGCCTCAGGAATGCAGTTTCCATACGCAAATACAGGAATGACCGTAAGGCCATTCTTGGGAATGTAGAGGTTACTCATCTGCATACAAAGAACAGTAGTTATGGTCCAAAGTAGTCCAAACCATCATTTACACAACACAAGCATGTCTACCAAAACATGCCCAAGGTAAATAGGATCTCCCTTAAATCATTTCTTGATCTTGCATACCCCTTTTAGAACTGCTTGAACAGGACACACAGTATCCTGCATGATCCCTCATACTTACTTGAAAATACTTGTGTATGAAGACCACAAGGAGATGAAGAGAAGAGGACCCCGAAGTAGAAGAAGAAGAAGAAAATGCAGCAGATATTAAAAACTAAGAACTCTATTGAAGACCTGTGCATATAGAAAGTTGGAAATTACAGCCTTAGTAGTAACTATGTAATAAATATATAGAGAAGAAGAAAGGTATTCAAGTATAAATGTCAGAAACAAAACAGTACAGTATTCTAAGTTGGCTGACAAAAGAAGAAAATGTCCTTTTGGACCCCACTTAGACATGCCCCAACCCATGAAGCACCTTCAATCCACAATATCAACTAATATAATGATAGTCCCAAGACCTAAACCCTGTCTAGCTTCCACTGATATCCATACAGCCTAAGTAGTAGTTATAGTCCAAAGAAGTAAAACCATCATTTACACAACACAAGCATGTCTACCAAAACATGCCCAAGGTAAATAGGATCTCCCTTAAATCATTTCTTGATCTTGCATAACCCTTTTAGAACTGCTTGAAAAGGACACACAGTATCCTGCATGATCCCTCCTACTTACTTGGAAATGCTTGTGTATGAAGACCTAACAGGAGATGAAGAGAAGGGAGATGGAAATTACAGCCTTAGTAGTAAACAATGTGATAAATATGTAGAAAAGCACAAAGGTATTCAGGTATAAATGTCTGAAACAAAGCAGTACAGGTTGTACAGGTTTTCTAAGTTGGCTGACAAGAAGAAGAAAACCCAAAACCTAAACCCTAAGTTTAAACCCCAACCCATAAAGCACCTTCAATCCACCATATCAACTAATATAATGATAGTCCCATGACCTAAACCCTGTCTAGCTTCCTCAGATATCCATACAGCCTAAGTAGTAGTTATAGTCTGATGGTCATCCACCCTCCCACTTACTTGGAATTGCTTGTGTATGAAGTCCACAAGGAGATGAGGAGAAGAAGACCCCAAAGTAGAAGAAGATGAAGTTGAAGAAGAAGAAGAAGAAAGAGAGCAGCAGATGTAAATGGCTGAAACAAATCAGTAAAGTTTTTGGAGGATAATGGTAGGACACCTAGAGGACTACCCTAGGAATGCCTAGTTCACATGCAGACATGACCATGATGGTGGGTCAGGGGAAAAACAGTTTTTCATTCTGCCTCATCATGCCCCTTGGCCATTATTTCGAACACAGGAGCCATCCCACCTCACGCCAGTGCGCTTATTTATCCACTACACCATGACATCGCCAATTTGAGACATGCTGGATGCAAGAATTGAACCGCTGTCCCCAAATTTGTTACGGAAGATGTAAAGTCCCCTCTTGATACCATTGTAACACAGCAAAGGCATAACCCAGGATGGTCAGATTGGCATTTGCATCATGACACTCCAACTTACTTGGAAATGCTTGTGTATGAAGACCACAAGGAGATGAGGAGAAGAAGACCCCAAAGTAGAGGAAGAAGAAGTTGAAGAAGAAGAAGAAAGAGAGCAGCAGATGTAAATGGCTGAAACAAATCAGTAAAGTTTTTGGAGGATAATGGTAGGACACCTAGAGGACTACCCTAGGAATGCCT
>NW_003307636.1:55757-58345 GCF_000143455.1 Volvox carteri f. nagariensis
GACCTAAACTCTGTCTAGCTTCCTCTGATATCCATATACAGCCTAAGTAGTACTTATAGTCTGATGGTCATCCACCCTCCAACTTACCTGGATATGAACAATATAAATCGGAAACAAGAAACAGACTGTGTCTTCAGACTGCCTAGTTCATATGGAATGTGAAAGTATGCTACCTGATTGCGGAGTAATCAAAATATTAACACACCAAAGGACTCTCACACATTTTGGTCGCAAAGGGAAATACAGTTTACCTACACATGCCCCAGTCCATGAAGCACCTTCAATCCAACCTATCAACTGATATAATGATAGTAACATGACCTAAACTATGTCTAGCTTCCTCTGATATCCATATACAGCCTAAGTAGTAGTTATAGTCTGATGGTCATCCATCCTCCAACTTACTTGGAATTGCTTGTGTATGAAGACCACAAGGAGATGAGGAGAGAAGAACCCAAAGTAGAAGAATAAGAAGAGTGTAAATCATGCCCCAGTCCAGGAAATGCTTAAAATTGTCAAATTATTGTGTTTTGCACCAGTCAACATATCCATCACACTTTTTACTATCTGCTTACTCCTCAAAAACCTACAAATGCCCCCCACTTAGCAAATGATATCCTCAGCCATAATTTCAAGCACAGGAGCCATCCCACCTCACGCCAGTGCGCTGTTTATCCACTACACTATATTATCGCCAATTTGCAACATGCTGCCTGCAGGGTTCGAACCACCGACCCGAATTTTGATACATAAGTCATTCAGTCCTGTCTTAATACAATTGCAACACAGAAAAGGCATAACCCATAATGCTTAGATTGACATTTGAGTTTTTACACTCCTACTTACTTAGAATTGCTTGTGTATGGAACCACAAGGGAATGAGGAGATGAAGACCCCGAAGAAGAAGAAGAAGAAAAAGAAAGATAGCTGCAGAAATAAATTAACTTAGAACTCTATTGAAGATCTGTGCACGAAGGAAGTTGGAAATTACAGGCTGGCAGGCTGGCAGGCTGGCAGGCTGGCAGGCTGGCAGGCTGGCAGGCTGGCAGGCTGGCAGGCTGGCAGGCTGGCAGGCTGGCAGGCTGGCAGGCTGGCAAGGTTGGCAAGTTGGGCAGGCTGGCAGGCTGGCAAGGCCAGCAAAGCTGGCAAGACTATCAAGCCTGTCAAGGCTATCAGGCTGGCAAGGTTGGCGAGTCTGGCAGGCTGGCAAGCTTGCAAGGCTGTCAAGGCTGTCAAGGATGTCAAGGCTGTCAAGGCTGTCAAGGCTGTCAAGGCTGTCAAGGCTGTCAAGGCTGTCAAGGCTGTCAAGGCTGTCAAGGCTGTCAAGGCTGTCAAGGCTGTCAAGGCTGTCAAGGCTGTCAAGGCTGGCAAGGCTGGCAGGTTGGCAAGGCTGGCAAGGCTGGCAGGCTGGCAGGCTGGCAGGCTGGCAGGCTGGCAGGCTGGCAGGCTGGCAGGCTGGCAGGCTGGCAGGCTGGCAGGCTGGCAGGCTGACAGGCTGACAGGCTGGCAAGGTTGGCAAGTTGGGCAAGTTGGGCAGGCTGGCAAGGCCAGCAAGGCTGTCAAGGCTGTCAAGACTGTCAAGGCTGTCAAGACTGTCAAGGCTGTCAAGGCTGTCAAGGCTGTCAAGGCTGTCAAGGCTGTCAAGGCTGTCAAGGCTGTCAAGGCTGTCAGGCTGTCAAGGCTGTCAAGGCTGTCAAGGCTGTCAAGGCTGTCAAGGCTGTCAAGGCTGGCAAGGCTGGCAGGTTGGCAAGGCTGGCAAGGCTGGCAGGCTGGCAGGCTGGCAGGCTGGCAGGCTGGCAGGCTGGCAGGCTGGCAGGCTGGCAGGCTGGCAGGCTGGCAGGCTGGCAGGCTGACAGGCTGACAGGCTGGCAAGGTTGGCAAGTTGGGCAAGTTGGGCAGGCTGGCAAGGCCAGCAAGGCTGTCAAGGCTGTCAAGACTGTCAAGGCTGTCAAGACTGTCAAGGCTGTCAAGGCTGTCAAGGCTGTCAAGGCTGTCAAGGCTGTCAGGTTGGCAAGGCTGTCAAGGCTGTCAGGTTGGCAAGAATGGCAAGGCTGGCAGGCTGGCAGGCTGGCAGGCTGGCAGGCTGGCAGGCTGGCAGGCTGGCAGGCTGGCAGGCTGGCAGGCTGGCAGGCTGGCAGGCTGGCAGGCTGGCAGGCTGGCAAGGTTGGCAAGTTGGGCAAGCTGGCAGGCTGGCAAGGCCAGCAAGGCTGGCAAGGCTATCAAGCCTGTCAAGGCTGTCAAGACTGTCAAGGTTGGCAAGGCTGTCAAGGCTGTCAAGGCTGTCAAGGCTGTCAAGGCTGTCAAGGCTGTCAAGGCTGTCAAGGCTGTCAAGGCTGTCAAGGCTGTCAAGGCTGTCAAGGCTGTCAAGGCTGTCAGGCTGGCAAGGCTGTCAAGGCTGTCAAGGCTGGCAAGGCTGTCAAGGCTGTCAAGGCTGTCAAGGCTGTCAAGGCTGTCAAGGCTGTCAAGGCTGTCAAGGCTGTCAAGGCTGTCAAGGCTGTCAAGGCTGTCAAGGCTGTCAAGGCTGTCAAGGCTGTCAAGGCTGGCAGGCTGGCAAGGCTGGCAAGGCTGGCAGGCTGGCAGGCTGGCAG
>NW_003307636.1:68100-69321 GCF_000143455.1 Volvox carteri f. nagariensis
CTAGGGGGCCGCAGGGGAGGACGGCATTAGGCTAGGGGGCCGCAGGGGAGGACGGCGTTAGGCTAGGGGGGCGCAGGGGAGGACAGCGTTGGGCTAGGGGGCCGCAGGGGAGGACGGTGTTGGGCTGGGGGGGTGCAGGGGAGGACGGCGTTAGGCTAGGGGGCCGCAGGGGAGGACGGCGTTAGGCTAGGGGGCCACAGGGGAGGATGGCGTTAGGCTAGGGGGCCGCAGGGGAGGACGGCGTTAGGCTAGGCGGGGCCGCAGGGGAGGACGGCGTTAGGCTAGGCGGGGCCGAGGGGGAGGACGGCATTAGGCTAGGGGGCCGCAGGGAAGGGCCAACATGATACCCTGAAACCCACCCTCATAACCAACCCGCTTCACCTCGGTCTCCATCTTCAATGTTTACCCATCCCCCGTGACGGTAGTCCCACGACATATGCTATGGCATCCTATTTCTTGTGTTGCCAGCAGGCCCACCTTACCTCACATATGTATGCTATCGCTCCTGTCGCTGCCCACGAATGCTGCTTTGCTGATGCTGCTGTCCATCTGCCAAAAGGGGGAAAGGGGGGCTTATATGGTGTGTTGTCCATAGGGCTTTTACATAGGGGACGGTAGCAGGTCGAATAATTATGTTTAATTCATGAACGTATGGGCCGTGCCTCGGTGCTGGCTTTGGTATGTGGGTTCTTAGCATGGATATGCCGATTGGGCGGTTGGGGCATCGAGTGGAAGCCATGTATGGGTGCAGTGCGGAGGTCGCGTACACACTGCGGCGGACGACGCGCGCACACACACACAGGGCAACCAACGTGCGCGCTGCCTTCACACCTTTTTATGACGCCTGGTGCTACAGATTTCTTCGCCGCGCATGCGTTGACACATTTCGTTGCACGGTCGCGTTTCTGATGGCTGCGTTGGGAACTGAAGCTATGGAAACAGGAGGCGGAATGCGAAGCAAAGCATTGACAAGCTGTTTTTCTTTTCCGTTGTTCACGATATTACAGCTGCGTGAGATGCTGTCGCGTCGCGATTTGGAATGTTTGTTAGCTGGTTGGAGTGGTTGTACGAGCCGTTGTATGAGCCGGTGCTGGTGCCGCTCTGAGTTGTTGTCGGCTTTTTTGACATTGTATGCGCTGTAATCGAATGCATATCGAGGATGCCGCACTTTGATACGCTATGTTGCTTGATTAAGCACAGTTTGCCAGGCGGTTGATGTTC
>NW_003307636.1:69371-70254 GCF_000143455.1 Volvox carteri f. nagariensis
ACGGCGTTAGGCTAGGGGGCCGCAGGGGAGGACGGCGTTCGGCTGGGGGGCCGCAGGGGAGGACGGCGTTAGGCTAGGCGGGGCCGCAGGGGAGGACGGCGTTAGGCTAGGGGGGCCGCAGGGGAGGACGGCGTTAGGCTAGGGGGCCGCAGGGGAGGACGGCGTCAGGCTAGGCGGGGCCGCAGGGGAGGACGGCGTTAGGCTAGGCGGGGCCACAGGGGAGGACGGCGTTAGGCTAGGCGGGGCCGCAGGGGAGGACGGCGTTAGGCTAGGGGGCCGCAGGGGAGGACGGCGTTAGGCTAGGCGGGGCCGCAGGGGAGGACGGCGTTAGGCTAGGCGGGGCCGCAGGGGAGGACGGCGTTAGGCTAGGGGGCCGCAGGGGAGGACGGCGTTAGGCTAGGCGGGGCCGCAGGGGAGGACGGCGTTAGGCTAGGCGGGGCCGCAGGGGAGGACGGCGTTAGGCTAGGCGGGGCCGCAGGGGAGGGCCAACGTGATACCCTGAAACCCGCCCGCATAACCAACCCGCTTCACCTCGGTCTCCATCTTCAATGTTTACCCATCCCCCCTGACGGTAGCCCCACGACATATGCTATGGCATCCTATTTCTTGTGTTGCCAGCAGGCCCACCTTACCTCACATATGAATGCTATCGCTCCTGTCGCTGCCCACGAATGCTGGTTTGCTGTTGCTGCTGTTCATCTGCCAAAAGGGGGAACGGGGGGCTTAGGGCTTTTACATAGGGGACGGTAGCAGGTCGAATAATTATGTTTAATTCATGAACGTATGGGCCGTGCCTCGGTGCTGGCTTTGGTATGAGGGTTCTTAGCGTAGATATGCCGATTGGGCGGTTGGGGCATCACGTGGAAGCCATGTATGGGTGCGG
>NW_003307636.1:70304-76563 GCF_000143455.1 Volvox carteri f. nagariensis
AGAGGACGGCGTTGGTCTGGGGGGCCGCAGGGGAGGACGGCGTTAGGCTAGGCGGGGCCGCAGGACAGGACGGCGTTAGGCTAGGCGGGGCCGCAGGGGAGGACGGCGTTAGGCTAGGCGGGGCCGCAGGGGAGGACGGCGTTAGGCTAGGCGGGGCCGCAGGGGAGGACGGCGTTAGGCTAGGCGGGGCCGCAGGGGAGGACAGCGTTGGGCTGGGGGGCCGCAGGGGAGGACGGTGTTAGGCTAGGCGGGGCCGCAGGGGAGGACGGCGTTAGGCTAGGCGGGGCCGCAGGGGAGGATGGCGTTACGCTAGGCGGGGCCGCAGGGGAGGACGGCGTTAGGCTAGGCGGGGCCGCAGGGCAGGACGGCATTAGGCTAGGCGGGGCCGCAGGGGAGGACGGCGTTAGGCTAGGCGGGGCCGCAGGGGAGGACGGCGTTAGGCTAGGCGGGGCCGCAGGGGAGGACGGCGTTAGGCTAGGCGGGGCCGCAGGGGAGGACAGCGTTAGGCTAGGCGGGGCCGCAGGGGAGGACGGCGTTAGGCTAGGGGGCCGCAGGGGAGGACGGCGTTAGGCTAGGCGGGGCCGCAGGGGAGGACGGCGTTAGGCTAGGCGGGGCCGCAGGGGAGGACGGCGTTAGGCTAGGCGGGGCCGCAGGGGAGGACGGCATTAGGCTAGGCGGGGCCGCAGGGGAGGACGGCGTTAGGCTAGGCGGGGCCGCAGGGGAGGACGGCGTTAGGCTAGGCGGGGCCGCAGGGGAGGACGGCGTTAGGCTAGGCGGGGCCGCAGGGGAGGACGGCGTTAGGCTAGGCGGGGCCGCAGGGGAGGACGGCGTTAGGCTAGGCGGGGCCGCAGGGGAGGACGGCGTTAGGCTAGGCGGGGCCGCAGGGGAGGACGGCGTTAGGCTAGGCGGGGCCGCAGGGGAGGACGGCGTTAGGCTAGGCGGGGCCGCAGGGGAGGACGGCGTTAGGCTAGGCGGGGCCGCAGGGGAGGACGGCGTTAGGCTAGGGGGCCGCAGGGGAGGGCCAACGTGATACCCTGAAACCCGCCCTCATAACCAACCCGCTTCACCTCGGTCTCCATCTTCAATGTTTACCCATCCCCCCTGACGGTAGCCCCACGACATATGCTATGGCATCCTATTTCTTGTGTTGCCAGCATGCCCACCTTACCTCACATATGTATGCTATCGCTCCTGTCGCTGCCCACGAATGCTGCTTTGCTGATGCTGCTGTCCATCTGCCAAAAGGGGGAAAGGGGGGCTTATATGGTGTGTTGTCCATAGGGCTTTTACACAGGGGACGGTAGCAGGTCGAATAATTATGTTTAATTCATGAACGTATGGGCCGTGCCTCGGTGCTGGCTTTGGTATGTAGGTTCTTAGCATGGATATGCCAATTGGGCGGTTGGGGCATCGCGTGGAAGCCATGTATGGGTGCGGTGCGGAGGTCGCGTACACACTGCGGCGGACTACGCGCGCACACACACACGGGGCAACCAACGTGCGCGCTGCCTTCACACCTTTTTGACGCCTTGTGCTACAAATTTGTTCACCGCGCATGCGTTGACACATTTCGTTGCACGGTCGCGTTTCTGATGGCTGCGTTGCGAACTGAAGCTATGGAAACAGGAGGCGGAATGCGAAGCAAAGCATTGACAAGCTGTTTTTCTTTTCCGTTGTTCACGATATTACAGCTGCGTGAGATGCTGTCGCGTCGCGATTTGGAATGTTTGTTAGCTGGTTGGAGTGTTGTACGAGCCGTTGTATGAGCCGGTGCCGGTGCCGCTCTGAGTTGTTGTCGGCTTTTTCGACATTGTATGCGCTGTAATCAAATGCATATCGAGGATGCCGCACTTTGATACGCTATGTTGCTTGATTAAGCACAGTTTGCCAGGCGGTTGATGTTCGATGGTGTGTCCGGACATTAGCCGCCCGTGGCTGTGCGGCCGCTTAGAGGAAAGGGACCATACACCAGGTCATGTCCTCAAATATCATGTACACGTCTATATGCGCATCACCCGCTTTAGTCTGTGGAGTTGCTTGTGTGTGGCGTTGTCAACATGTCGCCGAACATCCATTTGAGCGCGCTCCATTTGAGCACGACAGCTTTGCTTGTCGCTCCCATCACACCTATCGTTCTGCCCTAAATTGTTCCACACGTGCTAAAACTAGCATACGGGAAGCAGGACGCCACAGGGCGTCGTCGGGGCAGAGGAAAACCCACGGGTCGGTAACGAATATGCAGTTCGAGCGCATGCATGCACATGCACACACGCAGCTGCAGCTGCGTGCGCACAAAATCTCGCTTGCGCGCCACAGGATGGTGTGGCTCAAAACAACTTACACCACCACAAGTGGGAGAAGACAAAACACATGCATTCCTACTCACAAAAATGCCACAAAAGCGTTTGTGTAAAAGATGTTAAAAAGAGTCCCCCACGGCACCTCTCTCCAGCCCTCCACAGCTGGACGACCCTTTGCGCCCTCTGTCCCATATAAAGAATCTAAACGTACCCCACATCCCATACCACATTGCATGCATCCGACGTGTATATCATGCTTTGGACGTATTGCAAATGCATCCCCCATAACCCCGGCGTCGTCGAGATATTCTGGCACATTGGGATATTGTGGCCTCCAAATGAATCAGGGCGGCGTGTGGTGGCGTCATGTGGCGTGTTTGAAAAAACAACTGACCCCCAGAGGCTGTGTGGTGAAGGCTGTGGGGTGAGACGAAACATCACAGCAAGAGCCCCTCACCCATGTGTTGTGTGCGCAACATCCAAACAATTAAAAAACCCCGCACACGACACAACACCTGCCACTGCCCATCCGGGAGTCTGGGGATGTCTCTCCAAGAGTTAAATAAATTATAGGCTTGATGGCGGGTTTTAGCGTGCCGCGTGTTTGTGTGCCTCTGCTGGTTATGTGTGTGTGTGTGTGTGTGATGACTCTCCTATGAATGTCCAGTCAAACGAACGGGGGAGCCGCCGGCTAAATGACTTAAATACGACAGGGACCCTGGGGGATTCGTGTGGGCGCAAATGATGCATATGCTAATAACACTGAGGCCTCCGGGCCCATAGAGCCGTGTGGCTGTTTTTTCCTTCGGGGTGTGAACTATGGGAGACATAGCGCTCCATCTCCATCCTTCCACCCTTTCACCCTCCCTCCCTCCCTCCCTCCCTCCCTCCACCCTCCCTCAATAATCCCTCCACAATACCATTTCCCACTCTTCCTCCACCCTTCCTCCATCATCCCCCCAACTTCCCTCCACGCTCCCTCCCATCATCCTCCCTTCCCCTTCCATCTGCCCTCCCTTCTGCCATCCTGTGCCTTCCCCTCTGCTGTCCCCTGCATTCCCTTGGCCTTCCCTCCTTCCCTCCCTCCTTCCTTTGCGTGTGAATGTGTGTGCCCCACCATCCGTGTGCTCATGCATTCTCGTACAAATGTGTGTATGTATCATGGGTCAGTACGGGACAGCTGGGAATTGAACCCAGACCCACAAGAACATGGGTGGCACCTCTGCCCTGTTCCAATTCCCGCCCCACCCCGCGCCTGCACTGCCCTGAACCGCCCTGCCCAGCGCCGCCCTCCCCTGGGCAAGTAGGGTGCAGGGCAGGGTGGCGTTGGGCAGGGCGGGTGCAGATGGGGGCGAAGCTGGGCTAGGAGGGCGCATGGGAGGGCAGCGTTGGGCTAGGCGGGCGCAGGGAAGGGGGGTGTTGGGCGAGGGGGGCGAAGGTAAGGGCGGCATTGGGCAGGGGGGGCGCAGACGGATGCGCAGGGCGGGGTGTCGTTGGCTAGGGGGGGGGCAGGGCAGGGCGGCGTTGGGAAAGGGGGGTGCGGGGGAGAACAGCGTTGGGCTAGGGGGGCCGCAGGGGAGGACGGCGTTAGGCTAGGGGGCCGCAGGGGGAGGACGGCGTTAGGCTAGGGGGCCGCAGGGGAGGATGGCGTTGGGCTGGGGGGCCGCAGGGGAGGACGGCGTTGGGCTAGGGGGCCACAGGGGGAGGACGGCGTTAGGCTAGGGGGGCGCAGGGGAGGACGGTGTTGGGCTGGGGGGCCGCAGGGGAGGACGGCGTTAGGCTAGGGGGCCGCAGGGGAGGACGGCGTTGGGCTAGGGGGGCCGCAGGGGAGGACGGCGTTGGGCTAGGGGGCCGCAGGGGAGGACGGCGTTGGGCTAGGGGGCCGCAGGGGAGGACGGTGTTGGGCTGGGGGGCCGCAGGGGAGGACGGCGTTGGGCTGGGGGGCCGCAGGGGAGGACGGCGTTAGGCTGGGGGGCCGCAGGGGAGGACGGCGTTGGGCTAGGCGGGGCCGCAGGGGAGGGCGGCGTTAGGCTAGGGGGCCGCAGGGCAGGGCGGCGTTAGGCTAGGGGGGCGCAGGGGAGGGCGGCATTTGGCTAGGGGGGTGCAGGACAGGGTGTCGTTGGGGCTAGGGGGGTGCAGGGGAGGGCAGCGTTGGGCTGGGGGGCCGCAGGGGAGGTCGGCATTTGGTGTTGGGCTAGGGGGGCGCAGGGCAGGGCGGCGTCGTAGGGCTGGGGGGCTGCAGGGGAGGGCGGCGTTGGACTAAGGGGGTGCAGGGGAGGGCGGCGTTGGGCTAAGTGGGGAAAGTCGAACCACAAACGAGTGAAGCTGCTGCCAGGGCAAGAGTGTACCAGACATAGAACTGACCGAAAGGCGTCCGTGAAGACCGCGACCTCGGGATGACGAAGTGATGATGATGTCGGAAGAACACACTACCTACCTAAGCCGCCAGGACTACAAAAGCAGTAATGCCAAGCCGTAAGGAAGTAGGTGTAGGAAAGTCGAGGCGGCGGAGAAGTAGTAAAACACTGGTGTCGTAAAGCTGGAATAAAGTTTGGGCAAAATTTGTTTGTTTCCATTATTTATGATTTATATCCGTGGTGTTTTATTGACACACAACGTAGCAAATTCGCTTTTGCGTTGGAGTTGTAAAAGTGGTGCTGCGTTGTGATTTTGTTCGCGGGTTGTTGGGATTGGTTGTACGAGCCGTTGTTTGATCCGTTGGCAGTGCCTCTCGTGACATTCTTTGTGCTGTACTCCAAAATATATCACGGATGGCGCATTTGATATGCAGTGTATCTTGATGATGAAACCGCTTGGGATTTGTTTGGCAAGATGAAGTCGTTTGTCGTACGTTCGACGGGAAGGGTCTGGCCCACGTTATCGATCGCTTGCGAGGTGTTCCACATCCACGAACAAACAATTATAGCTTGACAATCATTATATATGTATTCAAAGATCTTTTCGTAGGTATCTGATACATAGCAGGTGTGGTGGATCTCGCCGCCGCATCGGACAAACCGCACGCGCTGTGCCTTTTAGAAGACCTGGCACTCAGCGCAACATGTATGTGTAGCTATTACAGAGGTTAAGAAATTAGCTTAAGATTTCAGAAGCGCGGAAAAGATGGAGTATTCCAGTGCAGCGCCGCCTCTCGTGGCCAGTAAGTCGTGGCTATAGTAGAGATCGTCCAAAAGGATATTCTGTGTGCGCGCGTACCATCGAATTGAGTGGTTTTCTCACTCCCTGTATGCAACTGTATCATGCTCCGCACAGGGCGATATGTTTTGAAAAGAGCTGCCGGGCTTGGTGCGGATGCATCGCGATGCCGTTGCGGTGCAGCAGTTGTCTGCCCCTCCGTGTGTAAAGCCATCGGTAAGTGTTATGGTCGGGGTTTTTAAGAACATAATAGGCAAAAGGAGCCTGCAGGCTGCGCGTTTTCCTGGGAAAGTTGTATGTAGCTTTTTCTGCCGCGCACGTCGTTGTAGTATATTATGTGGCTTTCCCTCTCGCGCACACATGACAGGCACACACACACACTAATAATAATAATATTAATAATCGTAGATTCGCGGTCTCCTTCTCTGACTCTTGACGCGTGTATTACAGTAGGTGATGTGTGGGATTTCGCCGCCGCCTCATCGGGCAAACCGTGCACGCAATTCCTTTTATTAGCCCTGGGACTCTCACAGCTGCTATATATATATAGAGAGAGATTATATAGCTTATATTAGCAGTCCAGCGCCGCGCATAAGAGATCGATTTTGTATTCTAGTGCAGCCGCCGTGCATCGTAGTCTCTATCTATACAGGCGCTTGGGGGGTCACTGAAAAACGGTGGACAGGCATCCTATCTCAAGGTAATGGCACATAGAAAGGTTTAGAAAGCGTCCGGGAATTGGGGCATAGGTGTGTGGCGATATGTTGGTTTTTGAGGGCGTGGCCTTCGGGGGAAAAGATGAA
>NW_003307636.1:76613-79136 GCF_000143455.1 Volvox carteri f. nagariensis
AAGTGGGGAAAGACGAACCACAAACGAGTGAAGCTGCTGCCAGGGCAAGAGTGTACCAGACATAGAACTGACCGAAAGGCGTCCGTGAAGACCGCGACCTCGGGATGACGAAGTGATGATGGTGTCGGAAGAACACACTACCTACCTAAGCCGCCAGGACTACAAAAGCAGTAATGCCAAGCCGTAAGGAAGTAGGTGTAAGAAAGTCGAGGCGGCGGAGAAGTAGTAAAACACTGGTGTCGTAAAGCTGGAATAAAGTTTGGGCAAAATTTGTTTGTTTCCATTATTTATGATTTATATCCGTGGTGTTTTTTTGTTGACACACAACGCAGCAAATTCGCTTTTGCGATGGAGTTGTAAAAGTGGTGCTGCGTTGTGATTTTGTTCGCGGGTGGTTGGGATTGGTTGTACGAGCCGTTGTTTGATCCGTTGGCAGTGCCTCTCGTGACATTCTTTGTGCTGTACTCCAAAATATATCACGGATGGCGCATTTGATATGCAGTGTATCTTGATGATGAAACCGCTTGGGATTTGTTTGGCAAGATGAAATCGTTTGTCGTACGTTCGACGGGAAGGGTCTGGCCCACGTTATCGATCGCTTGCGAGGTGTTCCACATCTACGAACAAACAATTATAGCTTGACAATCATTATATATGTATTCAAAGATCTTTTCGTAGGTATCTGATACATAGCAGGTGTGGTGGATCTCGCCGCCGCATCGGACAAACCGCACGCGCTGTGCCTTTTAGAAGACCTGGCACTCAGCGCAACATGTATGTGTAGCTATTACAGAGGTTAAGAAATTAGCTTAAGATTTCAGAAGCGCGGAAAAGATGGAGTATTCCAGTGCAGCGCCGCCTCTCGTGGCCAGTAAGTCGTGGCTATAGTAGAGATCGTCCAAAAGGATATTCTGTGTGCGCGCGTACCATCGAATTGAGTGGTTTTCTCACTCCCTGTATGCAACTGTATCATGCTCCGCACAGGGCGATATGTTTTGAAAAGAGCTGCCGGGCTTGGTGCGGATGCATCGCGATGCCGTCGCGGTGCAGCAGTTGTCTGCCCCTCCGTGTGTAAAGCCATCGGTAAGTGTTATGGTCGGGGTTTTTAAGAACATAATAGGCAAAAGGAGCCTGCAGGCTGCGCGTTTTCTTGGGAGAGTTGTATGTAGCTTTTTCTGCCGCGCACGTCGTTGTAGTATATTATGTGGCTTTCCCTCTCGCGCACACATCACAGGCACACACACACAATAATAATAATATTAATAATCGTAGATTCGCTGTCTCCTTCTCTGACTCTTGACGCGTGTATTACAGTAGGTGATGTGTGGGATTTCGCCGCCGCCTCATCGGGCAAACCGTGCACGCAATTCCTTTTATTAGCCCTGGGACTCTCACAGCTGCTATATATATAGAGAGATTATATAGCTTATATTAGCAGTCCAGCGCCGCGCATAAGAGATCGATTTCGTATTCTAGTGCAGCCGCCGTGCATCGTAGTCTCTATACAGGCGCTTGGGGGGTCACTGAAAAACGGTGGACAGGCATCCTATCTGAAGGTAATGGCACATAGAAAGGTTTAGAAAGCGTCCGGGAATTGGGGCATAGGTGTGTGGCGATATGTTGGTTTTTGAGGGCGTGGCCTTCTGGGGAAAAGATGAAGAGGGCGGGGGTGGGGGTGGGGGCGTACCCACAGCCCTCCCACATTATCTACATCTGCTGTGTACACATATTTTAAAAACAGGAAATGTTTGCTCATGCTCACACCTGCTGCCCCCCCTCACTTTTCATACGATAGAAACTTTTATAAAAAATGTGCCGTCGCCCTAATTGTTTTTAATTTTCCTCCCCTCCCCCCCCCCCCCCAGCCAGCAGGTGAAAAGCAGAGACATGGCTAGGATGAGCCAAGCGCCAGCGCCAGTGCCCGTGCTAGTGCTTAGGGTTTAAGCACAGATGCCGTGGCGTGTGGGGGGGGTGCTTTTGATGACGAAGGCCGTGACGTGCGGCATGCTGCCGATGCTGCTGATGCTGGCCTGCTACCCGCTGGCGCTGCTACGGGGCCGACCCGTGGGTCATCACAGCGACCCATCTTTCGCCAGCCCTGCACCGCCGCCGCCGCTGCCGCCGCGTCACCTTTAGAGCTGGCGCATGCGTTAGACGGCGCCGTCATGGGCGCCGTCATGAGTCCCCTCGCGGCGGCGTGGATGCTGGCACTGTACGACGGCATTAACGAGATGGTGATATGATGACGATGGTGGCGATGACGGCCAGCTGCATCAGGCCAACAGCAGCACAGCCATCAGCTGCCGATGATGATTATGATGATGATGCTGACGATTGCAATTGGTACATAGAGATTGGAAGGGGTTTGTGGAGTTAAATTTTTGTTGTTGTGGGGTTTGTGAAAGGTTTTTTTTTCCGTTGTTGAGGTCTGTTGGGTGTATTATATTTTACTACGACACGGAGAGGAAGGGTGGATATTATTATACGAGGTTTTTGAGGCGTTTTGTGTTTTCGGGGTACTTA
>NW_003307636.1:79186-80356 GCF_000143455.1 Volvox carteri f. nagariensis
CAGACACCCACCAAAACCCCCACCTCACCCCCATGCATGCGTGCGTGCGTGTGTGTGCGCGCACGCACGCGCACATATCCCGCACGCGCACATATCCCGCACACGCACATATCCCGCACAGTTGGCACAGCTATTGTGTATCAGCAGCAGCAGCAGAAGCAGCAGCAGCACGAATGTGTAGTCCTGTTCAGCTCCCTAGCACACATAGCAATGATTGATAGTAATGAACCCTGAATGAAGCTATAAACATCCCTCCATGATGCTATATAATACATATGGCGGCCGCAGCAGAGTAACTTTAAAATATATAATTATTATTGCCAGCCACCCAAGCAAATGAATCCAGATAGTAGTGGTAGTAGTAGTAGTACCTATACCTCTGTTTTGTCATCTTCACAGAGCAGGGTATGTATGCATTTTGTATGTATGTATGAACTAGGTGATGATAACAACAACCTCATCTATTATCAAGCGGAGACCATGCACAGGATGCTGCTCGGAGATGTGCACACGTACATATGTGGTATATGTGGTGCAGACACGTATGCTGTACCTTATATACGTTGATGACGGCACACGTGCACACTCTGTCGTACAAGGATATTATATACCTAGAGAACATACATATGTGGAGGGAGGGACAGGCACAGGGAGACGATGGCGATGGGGACAGCAGATACAGATACAGACGGCGAGACTGAGCGGATGACTGTCGAGGGAGACTGTGGGAGAGTTTTTATTAAATTCTTAGACTGTGGGTGGGTGGGTGTATGTATGTATGTATGTATGTATGTATGTATATCCGCGCACTGCACTTGCGATGTATGTTGTTGGTCTGTCTGTTGGGTTGTTGTTGTACATGTCGTACTGTACGTGATACTACTTTATAATTAGTAGTAGTACACATACGCAGCAGCATATGATGGCTCCGCGGGTATGTGGATATTATGGGACACGCGCATGCACGACGGTGTGGCGATGATGCACCCACGTAGTAGTTGTACATATTGTTGTTGTTGTTGTTGTTGTTGTTGTTGTTGTTGTTGTGTATGCTCTTTTTTCCCTTCTCGTCGGACACACGATCTCTCTCTATATGCATATCTACACCAACACAATCAAACAATGCTGCTGTATCTACTTGGCACGATTTGGCACATATGTAAAGTATAA
>NW_003307636.1:80406-84596 GCF_000143455.1 Volvox carteri f. nagariensis
CATACGATAGAAACTTTTATAAAAAATGTGCCGTCGCCCTAATTGTTTTTAATTTTCCTCCCCTCCCCCCCCCCAGCCAGCAGGTGAAAAGCAGAGACATGGCTAGGATGAGCCAAGCGCCAGCGCCAGTGCCCGTGCTAGTGCTTAGGGTTTAAGCACAGATGCCGTGGCGTGTGGGGGGGGTGCTTTTGATGACGAAGGCCGTGACGTGCGGCATGCTGCCGATGCTGCCGATGCTGGCCTGCTACCCGCTGGCGCTGCTACGGGGCCGACCCGTGGGTCATCACAGCGACCCATCTTTTGCCAGCCCTGCACTGCCGCCGCGTCACCTTTAGAGCTGGCGCATGCGTTAGACGGCGCCGTCATGAGTCCCCTCGCGGCGGCGTGGATGCTGGGACTGTACGACGGCATTGACGAGATGGCGATATGATGACGATGGTGGCGATGACGGCCAGCTGCATCAGGCCAACAGCAGCACAGCCATCAGCTGCCGATGATGATTATAATGATGATGCTGGCGATTGCAATTGGTACATAGAGATTGGAAGGGGTTTGTGGAGTATTTTTGTTGTTGTGGGGTTTGTGAAAGGTTTTTTTTTCCATTGTTGAGGTCTGTTGGGTGTATTATATTTTACTACGACACGGAGAGGAAGGGTGGATATTATTATACGAGGTTTTTGAGGCGTTTTGTGTTTTCGGGGTACTTTATTACTCTAGATATATACGAGGTTTTCTTTTGGGTCTGGGATAATATATTATATTATATGAGGAGGTACAAAGTACGAGGTGATTGGGTTTTGGGGTAGTAGAGCAGGGACAAGGGACAACGTAATTTTAAAATTGTGTGGTTGAGGTTCGGGGGGTTTTTGGGAGGTGTGTTTGGTTGGGTACGAGATATATGATGAGGTGTTCGGGGTTTGGGCGGCTTTGAGAGGTGTCTTTTTTGAGAGGGGGGTACAAGCGTTTTTTGGGGGTACGCGGTACTATACATATAGGTGTTCGGGGGTGGGAGGACACAAGCTGCACGCGCGTGTACGGTGTGTATATGTGTGTACGCGGCAGGGAGGGGGCAGGGCGAGGGTATATAATGATGTGACCGTGAATGGGGGTGAGGAGGGCGGTTTTGGTGGATGTGGCTGGAGACACACGCACGTGTGTGTGCGCGCATGTCTCCAGACACCCACCAAAACCCCCACCTCACCCCCATGCATGCGTGCGTGCGTGTGTGTGCGCGCACGCACGCGCACATATCCCGCACACGCACATATCCCGCACACGCACATATCCCGCACAGTTGGCACAGCTATTGTGTATCAGCAGAAGCAGCAGCAGAAGCAGCAGCACGAATGTGTAGTCCTGTTCAGCTCCCTAGCACACATAGCAATGATTGATAGTAATGAACCCTGAATGAAGCTATAAACATCCCTCCATGATGCTATATAATACATATGGCGGCCGCAGCAGAGTAACTTTAAAATATATAATTATTATTGCCAGCCACCCAAGCAAATGAATCCAGATAGTAGTGGTAGTAGTAGTAGTAGTACCTATACCTCTGTTTTGTCATCTTCACAGAGCAGGGTATGTATGCATTTTGTATGTATGTATGAACTAGGTGATGATAACAACCTCATCTATTATCAAGCGGAGACCATGCACAGGATGCTGCTCGGAGATGTGCACACGTACATATGTATATATGTGGTGCAGACACGTATGCTGTACCTTATGTACGTTGATGACGGCACACGTGCACACTCTGTCGTACACAAGGATATTATATACCTAGAGAACATACATATGTGGAGGGAGGGACAGGCACAGGGAGACGATGGCGATGGGGACAGCAGATACAGATACAGACGGCGAGACTGAGCGGATGACTGTCGAGGGAGACTGTGGGAGAGTTTTTATTAAATTCTTAGACTGTGGGTGTGTGTATGTATGTTGTTACAGGGTGGTTAACTTCGCCAGCGGCCCCCTTTCCCGGGGCAGTCCCTGCTCTCCCCTGCTAGAGGGGCACCCTAATCCGTCACCCCATCCGACTTCAGAATGTATTCGTTGGGTTCGGCAACTCACCACCAGCATCCAACCAAATCTAGCGGATCAACGGCGCATCAACTTAGTTCCTGGTCAGCTCGCAAGTTGATATTATCACGTCCTACACCGTCCATAAGATGGGGGGCCACCTCCCATTTCATCACTCCTCAAACACCCGAGGAGCCGGCAGGCGGATTTGAACCCGGGTCGACTGGGTCGACTGGGAGCAGAAGTCAGGCCTTAACCTCTGCCAGCCGCCTGCCTAAGCGGGTGTATATGTATGTATGTATGTATGTATGTATGTATGTATGTATGTATGTATATATGTATATATGTATGTTGTTGGTCTGTCTGTTGGGTTGTTGTTGTACATGTCGTACTGTACGTGATACTACTTTATAATTAGTAGTAGTACACATACGCAGCAGCATATGATGGCTCCGCGGGTATGTGGATATTATGGGACACGCGCATGCACGACGGTGTGGCGATGATGCACCCACGTAGTAGTTGTACATAGTTGTTGTTGTTGTTGTTGTTGTTGTGTATGCTCTTTTTTCCCTTCTCGTCGGACACACGATCTCTCTCTATATGCATATCTACACCAACACAATCAAACAATGCTGCTGTATCTACTTGGCACGATTTGGCACATATGTAAAGTATAATAATAATAACCCTAACGGTATATATACCAACAACAATCTCGCCGCGTGCACAAGCGTGCCAACCCGCCGATGATCCACCACCACTAAAACTTTACTGTGCCGCCTCTGCTGTGCTCTGTGATGATCAGAATAAGAATAAGGATAAGAATAAGAATAAGAATATGCGATGCGATCGCGATCGCTGGTGGGGGTCTGGTCGTCAATCCTCGACGACGTCGTCGTCGTCATCGTTATTAAAATTTTGCCGGGAAGAGTCGCTCAAAGTTTTTACAATTAGTAGTGATAAGAAAAGTAATAAGTATAAGTACGGGAGCGGAAGCGGGCACATAGCATCATCATCATTCATCATCATGTTGTTCTGCGGCACATGCATTATATATTTTACTTGAATACTTAGGGTCAACAATAATGAATGTAACAACAACAAAATAATAATCGGTACACAACAACAACGACGACGGAAACCGCAAAAGAAGAAGCACAGCAGCCGTGCTGCTCAAGTGTGCTTCGTCGTACTATACGTCATTATTATTAGTAATAAAGTGCGCCGCCCCTACTTCTCACCGCTCGCCGACGACAAACAGACAATTGAAATGAGACCGTCACAGCGAGAGCTATCAGGACGTTTTTAAAATTTTATTTATGGAGCAGGCGCCAAGTAGAAATACGGCCGCGAAGAAGCAGAAGACGACATGTGTCTAATGCGCGCGAACCACGGAACAAGACAAACACCAATCAATACACCGCAACAAAAGCACAAAGAAACAGATTTAGCGTCCTTGAAAGGACACGTCTGCAGTAAGGGCGATTTACAAGTAAGTTGTAGAATATAGACTAACGCTGCCCGGTCCAAGTCATCGGCTACTCCGCCCGGAGTGGTGAGTGAGTCTGTGCTAAGACAAATAGTAAAATTGCAGTACGAATGCGCAATTGGTGATCGCGGGTTCAAGCCACGGCTGATGCAACAACTGCGGTTGCGATTTGGTTGGTTCTTCGCTGACGTGTTAAATTATTAACCGACTTGTCCAGCACAGCAGCATGAGACGATTTATTAAGCTTTCTTCAACTTTTGTTTTATAAATAATAACAATCATTGTTGAATTGTTGAAACAAGAAAATGTGTTTTTTCTTAATGTATATAACCTAACGTTTTTTTCTGCATGCTGCAGGACAGGAAGAAGCAGGAACAGCAAAACGTACGTGAGGAGGCGGCACGTGCTATTATTATTATAGAGTGCTGGCGGGAGGGGGAAGAGGAGGAGGAGGAGGAGGAGGAGGAGGAGGAGGAGGAGGAGGAGGAGGAGGAGGAGGAGCTTCAGGCTGAGAGGTGGAGAGCAGCAGCACTGCTGTGGAGGAGGAGCAGGAGCAGGAGCAGGAGATAATGCTGGATAAAGATCGAGGCGGAGGAGCAGGAGCAGGAGTAGGAGCAGGAGCAGAAAGTAGACTAGCAGCAGCAAGCCCCTCCAAACCGTCGCTGCCACC
>NW_003307636.1:84830-85843 GCF_000143455.1 Volvox carteri f. nagariensis
ATGATGATGATGATGACGATGCTGCTGCTGCTGCTGCTGCTGCTGCTGCTGCTGCTGCTACTGCTAGTGCTACTGCAAGATGGTGGAAGAAGCAGCCACCAGCAGTTGTCAACCACAGATCCACTGCCCGAGGCCACCACCGTGACCCACAAAGAAGGTATAGATATATAGAGAGGCAGCAGGCTGTATATTATAGCTTTCTTCCTTATACACACACACACACACATACATACACACATACATACATTCACACACACACATACATACATTCACACATACACTATGTTTACCGCTAGGACTTAGGGTTACATATGTATAACCTGTAGTTTTTTTTATATAACACCTCTCTCTGTCTGTGTGTGTGTGTGTGTGTGTGTGTGTGTGTGTGTGTGTGTGTGTGTGTGTGTGTGTGTATATCTGTCTCTCAATATGTTGCACAGGTGGACAGATGAAGATGTCAAGCAGCGGCTGTACAGATGTGGGGTCCATATGTTGGGAATCCTCAGCTGGGTGCCCCACACCAGACATCACCCTCCTGTTGCCGACGACGGCGATGTCAAGCTGCTGCACCGCACGTATGCCATCCTTGCAGCTATTGGCAGCCGTCTGCGCCCCAAGTTCCGAATTGTAGCTGCACAAGATGTTCCGGGGTGGAACCACAGGGCGCAGGTTATTGCTCGAAGACTGCAACTCGACCCTGCAGATGAGGATGCCAACCTGGTCATCCAAAATGCAATGCTGCTGCAGCTTCCCATCTGCTACCGCTATAGTAATGAGCAGCAGCAGCAGCAGCAGCGGAAGCAGAAGCTACAGCAGCAGCAGCAATGCACCACTGGCAGCAGTGCCACCATTACTACTGCACATCATGATGGTGATTATGAGGATGAGGATGGTGAGGAGGATGGTGAGGAGGATGGTGAGGAGGAGGAGGAGCAGAAGGTGGTGGCGGCGGCGGCGGTGGCGGCGGTGGCGGCGGCGGCGGCGGCGGCGGCGGCGGCGGAGGAGGAGGAGGA
>NW_003307636.1:86174-87122 GCF_000143455.1 Volvox carteri f. nagariensis
CTGTGTGTGACTCTGTGTGACTCTGTGTGACTCTGTGTGACTCTGTGTGTGTGAGTTTGTGTCTCTCTGTCTCTGTCTGTCTGCGTGTCTCTGTGTCTTATGTTACCCCAACACCAACATATACCCGAATAGTTCTGTGGCCGTGTGTGTGCATGTTTTCATGTTACCCCAACCCCATCATGTGCCCCATCAGGACTGTGATTGCGTGTGTTTCATGTTACCCCAACACTACCATGTGCCCCAACAGTCATGTGTGTGCGTGTGAGGTTGTGTGTGGGTGGTTGTGTGTTTTATTGTTACCCCAACATCGCCTGCTTGTGTGTACATGGGGGGCGCGTGTGTGTACCACATGAGTGTTTACACACACAGACAGAAAGAGAGAAGAGAGAGAAGAGACAGAGAGAGAGAAGAAATCGAGCTGGTGCCACAAGCGTTGATGTAGCCTGAGGAGTACTCCACCATGGGACTCCACCAAGGACGTCTGTCTGTCTGTCTGTCTGTCTGTCTGTCTGCCTGTCTCTGTCTGTCTGTCTGTCTCTGTCTGTCTGTCTGTCTGTCTTTTTCTTTCTTCATTTATTTCTTTCTTTCTTACTTTATTTATTTATTTATTTCTGTCTGTCTGTCTGTCCGTCCGTCTGTCTGTCTGTATGTCTTTTTCTTTCTTCTTTTCTTTCTTCCTTTCTTTCTTTATCTATTTATGTCTGTCTGTCTGTCTGTCTGTGTCTGTCTGTCTGTGTCTGTCTCAGCAGGAGGAGGAGATTCAGGCTGAGAGGTGGAGAGCAGCCGCACTGCTGTGGAGGAGGAGCAGGAGCAGGAGCAGGAGCAGGAGCATGATGCTGGATACAGATCGAGGCGGAGGAGCAGGAGCAGGAGTAGGAGTAGGAGCAGAAAGAAGTAGACTAGCAGCAGCAAGCCCCTCCAAACCGTCGCTGCCACCACCGCCACCAC
>NW_003307636.1:87172-88006 GCF_000143455.1 Volvox carteri f. nagariensis
GGGAGCGACAGCCACCAGTCGTCCAAACAGCAGCAGCCAGCAGCAGCAGCAGACAGCAGCAGAACACAATGACGGTGCAGCAGGATGCCCGCCCCAAGAAGCAGGGCACCAAACCCCAGAAGCAACAGCTGCAGCGGGGCAAGAAGACACAGGTAAAATGCAAGAACACCAAGGCCGCTTATTGCAGTAAGGGGGGTGCGGATCTTGATGTGTACACAAGCTCCACAAACGCATGCCGGCTCATTTTGTGGGCCTTCCGTGGACCTCCTCCATCCCTCCTGTTGCCCAACCATCATCCAGTGTCTGCTGTCCCGTCTATGCAGCAGCAACAACCCCAGCAGCAACCTCAACAACAACATGTGCTGCCACACACACAGTATGATGCGATGCACATCTGTGACGAGCGTGCATGCATCAACCCGTTTCATCTTGTGTGGGGAACACGTGCTGAGAACCGGCGTGGTCATCAAGGACGGGATGGTAGCATGGGCTATAGCCGCCTGCCTCCGGTGCAGCAGGGCAGCATCCTCCGTTTCGGAAGCAGCAGCAACATTTCAGCGGCAGCAGAGCAGGAAGTAGGAGATGCTGCTCAGATGTTGCTCTATCTGTTTGATGGGCACCCACCCATTCGGAAATGAGTTGTTTGGCTGGCTGACAGGATATGATGTAGAAGAATAATGCATGACAGGCAGGTTTATGTGTGTGAGTATGTCTGTGTGTATGTGTGTGTGTGTGTCTGTGTGTTTGTGTGTGTGTGTGTGTGTGTCTGTCTTAGTGTGTGTTTGACTGTGTGTGTCTGTCTTTGTGTGTGTTTGACTGTGTGTGTCTCTGTTT
>NW_003307636.1:88056-89239 GCF_000143455.1 Volvox carteri f. nagariensis
GTCTGTGTGTGTGNGTGTGTGTGTGTATATATCTGTAGGGTTGGCAAAAATACTATATTGATTTTCCCAAATAGTATAGTATAGTATGAAATAGTACTATATATAGTAATATAGTACTATGATACTATTACTATGCAGGTACAAGCTCCCTGTAGAAGGGGGGTGTACGACCAACCGTTGTACCTGAAAATTACACCGTTGGAAAGGTCTTCTTTTGTTCTTTCTAAATATTTACTTAGACATGAGAAAGCAGATCGCTGTGGTCATCCAGATCACTTTTTGTTAGTTCGGTGCCCGGTAGGTGGACCCCAAACCCCATGTCTCAAGGCGTGTTATGGCACATAAAGACATAATCACAGATAGAAGACCCAGCGTTGACAAGACAACACAAGGACGCCATACTCGGGTCTGGCCATCAATGCCGCGCCGGCGCTTGGAGAGGGCCTGCTGATCCGCCATGCTGGGGCCCGCCGCAGCAGAGCTGGTTCCACTCTGTTGCTGTTGCTGGCTGAGTGACGCTGCACGCTGTTTGATAGCCTTGCAAGCACCTTGCTTGATGTGGTGCGCGTTGGTAAAGGATGGGTTCACTGCGCTGAGCGGCTCATCGCAGAACAGGCAGACTAGCTTTGGTACACCACCCCACCACTCCACATCGAAGTTGTCCCAATGACTACCCGTCTTGGCGTTCTTCTTCTGGTTACAAAGCTTGTTAAAAAGCTCGTTCCGAGAACGGAGAACTTCAGAGGGGACGTCTGGACCAGGATGCAAGCCTCTGATCGCCTTCTCATTCTTTATACTGGATTCCTTTGACATTATTCATCAATAACTACGTAGCACAGCTCGAAGACGCGGCTATAGCCCTTCAAAATACAGCTTGACTGCAGATCTCGACTTGGTCCAACTAGTACTGGACACTATCCAACCCCAAATCTAGTACTATATAGTACTATTTTTACTATACTATTTTACTATGTACGAACGCGGTACGAGCGTCGTAAACTAGTACCAGTTTAGAGCCCTGCATAGTAAATAGTACTATACATAGTACTATTATAGTATAGTACTCTTTTCTAGTATAGTACCCGTGCCAACCCTATATATCTGTCTCTCAATATGTTGCACAGGTGGACAGATGAAGATGTCAAGCAGCTGCTGTACAGATGTGGGGTCCATATGTTGGGAA
>NW_003307636.1:89289-92079 GCF_000143455.1 Volvox carteri f. nagariensis
GTACCCCAACATCGCCTGCTTGTGTGTACATGGGGGGCGTGTGTGTGTACCACATGAGTGTTACACACACAGACAGAAAGAGAGAAGAGAGAGAAGAGACAGAGAGAGAAGAAATCGAGCTGGTGCCACAAGCGTTGATGTAGCCTGAGGAGTACTCCACCATGGGACTCCACCAAGGACGTCTGTCTGTCTGTCTGTCTGTCTGTCTTTTTCTTTCTTCCTTTATTTCTTTCTTTCTTCCTTTATTTATTTATTTATTTATTTCTGTCTGTCTGTCCGTCCGTCTGTCTGTCTGTATGTATGTCTTTTTCTTTCTTCCTTTCTTTCTTTATCTATTTATGTCTGTCTGTCTGTCTGTCTCTGTCTGTCTGTCCGTGTCTGTCTGTCTGTGTGTCTGCCTCCGTGTCTGTCTCTCTGTCTGTCTGTGTGCCTGCCTCTGTGTCTGCCTCTCTGTCTGTCTGTGTGTCTGTCTCTGTGTCTCTCCTTTTGTCTGTCTCTGTTTGTCTGTCCGTCTGTCTGTCTGTCTGTCTCTCTGTGTGTGTGTGTGTGTCTGTGTGTGTGTGTGTGTGTTTGACTGAAATGGGTGGGTGGGTGTGTCTGTGTGTCTGTCTTTGTATGTGTTTGAGTGTGTTACAAGTTCCACACAAGTGCGGGGTTGTCCATAAAAGCTGGGGTGCCCATGGACGGTAAATCGTTTGAAGTGCAGTTACATGGTGGATCATCATTGTCCTCCCTCGTCCACTTGAGCATATGAAGCGCCATAGAGCAACGTGCCGGGTCTCCCAGACTTCCGAGGGGAACCTGGCTAGTGCCAGGGGTGGGGCCTCAGTCAAATCGTGCGCACGTTGTACCCTTGAAACGCGAGGTCATGTTCGTACTTAGCCCGTGTACTAGTGTACGCCGGGCATTTCACAAAGGCATGCATTTCGCCTTGAACCGCCCTGCAGTCACAAAGCCTGCAGGTGCGTGCTGTGTGCTCACAGCTGTTAGGTTGGTCATGATGTTGATCAATCTCTAACTCCCAACAGCCTGTTACCCGGAAGCGTTGAGTTGACAGTCCTCGCCGAGGCGCCGAGGCAAGCACTAGTCTGCATAGACGCGTATACAAAAACAATCTATATGGCGGCAGCGGAGTCTTGAACTCCGAACACCTAGTATTCGTGATACTTCAGTGTCTGGCCAGTGCACCCCGCCCGGGTAGCTTATATCTCGGCCTACCTGCCGGAGATTCCCTACCATGGTCCTGCCGTACTAGGATAATGTCGGTGGGGCCCCGGGGCCCCAGCCCATTAGGTTTGCTACGAACAACCGCCATGTTCGAGACATGTGCACGAAACTCGTAACATGTACGAAACTCGAGGTCGAATCGTTAACGAAATAACAGTTATTGTCAAGAGTAATCGTTGAAATATTGTAAGGGTTTGCTGCGAACAACCACCATGTTCGAGACATGTGACGAAACTCATAACATGTACAAAACTCGAGTCGAATCATTAACGAATTAACAGTTATTGTCAAGAGTAATCGTTGAAATATTCTAAGGGAAATGTTGCTTGCTACAATGTGTGTGTGTGTGTGTACATGTATGTGTGAGACTGTGTGTGTGAGACTGTGTGTGTGTATGTGTGTGAGACTCTGTGTGTGTGTATGTATGTGTGTGTGTCTCTCTCTCTGTGTGCGTGTATGTGTGTCTCTCTCTCTGTGTGTGTGTGTATGTGTGTGTGTCTCTCTCTCTGTCTGTGTGTGTGTGTGTGTGTCTCTCTCTCTGTCTGTGTGTGTGCATGTTTTCATGTTACCCCAACTCCACCATGTGCCCCAACAATGCTGTGATTGTGTGGTTGTCTGTGTGTTTTTGTTACCCCAACATCACCTGCTTGTGTCTGCCTGTCTGTCTGTCTGTTTGTATACAACTACCCATCTGTCTGTTTGTCTGTCTATCTCGATAGATTAGGTACGTAGGCATGGATAGCTAGATGAAGATAGATGAAGAGTCTGACTTAAGTCTGAAGCTTCATGACTAAAAAATGCTCCCACGGGTATCTTTTATATTTTCCAAAGCTCACAGCCCAGTGCAGAGAGACTGTATGTGCAGTACAGGACATACAGTCTCTCTGCACTGGGCTGAGAGCTTTGGGAAAAATTAAGCTCGGAAACCGGGGGATAAAAAGGCTTTTGTTTGTCCCAATGGCATACTCCAGGCCGGTTCCGGCCCGGTTCCGACCTAACGGGTCCAGTTAACGAGATGGGTAACCGGTCGGTAGGATTACCGAGCGAACCGTTATCCGTTAACCGTCCCCAGTAATCGGTAACCGATGTCGGTAACCTGGCATGAGGAAAAATGCATTTCTGATTGCAACCAGTTTCTTTGTGACAATGCCCATTGTCACAAGGTTCATGCCCACGTGTCACACCCCGACAAGCTTAGGAGGTTAAGGCAATGTGAATGCCGGGTGACAGGGGTGACAGTCTTGTGCAGGCACATTTGGAGACTAGTTTACACTGAGATTGGGGTGATGTTGGATTAGAATACTTGCAGTTCATGAAATTGAGGAAATGTGTTGCATAGGCATATCCAAACGTTTCAGAGGGACGTTGTTTCGCCCGTAACAAACTTGTTACGGGCGAAACAAACTGGATTTCCACAGTCCCACCACTCAAAGAGCTCCCCACACCATCGCAAAGTCCCTTTTTTATTACAGACACATGTAACGAGTTGTCATAGCTTGAGATTGTCGATATATGACTGCTGGATTGTGACCAGGCCATCTCCTTACATGTCTTGCTGCACCA
>NW_003307636.1:92317-95372 GCF_000143455.1 Volvox carteri f. nagariensis
GACCCTCCCAACCCTCCCAGCCCCAATTCCCCGACCCTCCCTATCCATCCACACCTTGTAGCGATGTATGACGTACGTTACTCGACTTGAAAAGCTCCAAGCCACTCTCTGGAGGGTAGAGGGTGCAGTCGGAGGCCAAGGACAACGTTAGGCTAAGCTTCAAATATGCATGTTCTAATGCACCGTTTTTAGCACTCATCTGGGGCGTTGCTTCGCTGCAATAGCCCATTCTTTCCCCCCGTGTGTACTCCCTAAAACCCTATCGCTAACGCGATGTAACGCGATCTTAAGCACTGATAACGCACCGGTTCGCTTGTGCGTATGGCCTAACGCACATCATCTTTATTCGCATGCGAACGAGCTGAGTAATTTTGGCTGGCAGTGCGTTAGCTTAAGCAACTAACGCAAACTAACGCAAACTTTACGCGATCGTAAACGCGACCAGGTGACTTTTAACGCGAGCGTTACCTTACCTATAGGTGTAACGCAAACGCAAGCGAATGGCATATGCGGCTACGACTGGTGCGAATGCGTATGCATATGCGAATGTGGCGAATGATATCGCGAGTTTTACGCGAGCCTAAACACGACCAGGTGACTTTTAACGCGAGCGTTAGCTTAGCTATAGTTGTAACGCATACGCATGCGACTGGTGCGAATGCGTATGCATATGCGAATGTGGCGAATGATATCGCGAGTTTTACGCGACCCTAAACGCGACCAGGTGACTTTTAACGCGAGCGTTAGCTTAGCTATAGGTGTAACGCAAACGCATGCGAATGGTGCGAATGCGTATGCATATGCGAATGTGGCGAATGATATCGCGAGTTTTACACGACCCTAAACGCGACCAGGTAACTTTTAACGCGAGCGTATCGCCAAACGCAAGGGATTGCGAATGGCATACGCGACTGCGAATCCTGCGAATGCATGTGCTACCATTTGAATTTTACGCGAGTGACTGCGACTTGCGTGCGGGACTGCGAACTGTACGGCCAACCGTGCAATACAAAAGCTTTACAATAGCAGTACACGAGCTGTACAATGTGAAAAGTGCACCGCCGTTGCACATGACCTGCAGGTTCACAGCTGTCAACCACAGCACTCACTGCTTTCTTCATACATTTGAACTATCCCTGAATGACAGGTACGAATTCAAGCAAAGGTGCTGTTCACGGATGACCGGCCCTATTTTGACCACAGGCCACGTCATAGAACTGCAAGAATACGGCCCGCCTACAGGCCCGAATGCACTGCAATTTCCACAATATTATATTAGAATCATAAACCTTCCAAAACCATGCTAACAGATTACCAAAAGACTATCACCATCAAGGAATTCGCCTCCTGTTAGTAAGTGACAATAAAAGGCAAATAGGGCCGGTCATCCGTGAACAGCACCCAAATCCTAACATGACCGATGCAACTCAGCCAGCAACTCTTACCATGGAAAAGGGTCCAACAGTCTTAACGTCAGAAAAAATGGACACACAAATGTTAAGCGCATGTAACTGTACCACAATACAGCCACTATTGTCTTCTTATTAAAGCGCTCAATCCTCGCCTCCGCTGGTGTCATCTTCACGAACGACGGCATATATCTGCATATGAAAGGAACACAACAAAATCATTGTTTAGGCAGGAACACATAGTTGTGAGCATGTTACGTACAATGACGGCTGTAGGTGTGACACCAGCATAACGTGCCTCGAAATAAGGCAATAAAAAACATTTAGTTAATAGCCATGGTCTTACAACCAGAGGCTTCATACCTCCGAACGGCCGCTACGTGGCCTGCCACGTCCTGCCACGTCCCGTTTCATATCCTTACCACCATCCTTGCGCTTGTCCTGTTCCTTGCGATTCTCCTGCTCGTATCCTTGGAATGTAAAATGGCAAGGCATAATGTCAGTGTATGCACCTGCATGATGGCCACTTACTGCCGGTGCCGTCTAGTCCCCCTTTTCCTGCTTTCCCCTGCTTGCCTGCGAATGAATGGGCGCCATTATAGAGGAAGAAAGACAGATTCTTGTTATGAAGATGCTAATTCATTGGGCTTTACCTTACACTGTCGTCATTGGAGGATCAGCGTGAGTATAAGGAATGCATACGCGCTAAACAACAAATTCAAGATAATCTTATTAGTGCAATGCGCGCAATGAATTACTGCCCTGAGGACACGGGCTGCACTGGGCCCAACTTACTCCCAACTCCCAACAAACCCTCTTACTTAACGCAAGCTCGCATAAGTTGTTGCGTCAGAGACAAATGCCAAAGGAGAAGATACCTCCTCTAACGTTTGAAATACTGAACCACCACGGCGCTTCGTGCCGAGCCGCAAGAGGGCCAAAGACGTGAGAGCTGCCAGACAGGCACGCACACCTAAACTCCCGAAGCCAAACGCCTCGAAAGACCTCCGAAGGACACCCCAGCAGCAGGGGCGGCGGACGCGCCACCTCTACGCAGGCAAAAGAAGGAACAAAACAAACGCAAAGCGCCAACAGACTGACCCACTGCCACCGACGCGACGGATCACTCAACAGTTGCTGACGGACGCCCACTGAAGGAAGGGTCGATAGGAAGCCAAAACATGTGCCCGCTCAGGGGTGACCAAGCGGCCAAAACTAGGGGCTTGAACTGAAACACCGGGTCTGCAACAATGACCGCTCCACACACCCAGGTCACCGACAGCAGAGAAAACGGACGAAGAAAAGACACAGACCTAACACGACAAACAACAAACACAAGGCCGCGAAATGGAGACACACGAACCCATTCAGCACCAAAAGAAGTACTCGAACTTAGTCCAGAACCAGCGGTGTTGGAACCGGCGGTACCATCGGATATCAAGCAAAGCGAAACCGCTCCGAAATCAGGGGAATTCCAGTCGCTGGTGACACAACACGATGAAAAAACCAACTACCTGCACGGTGCCTTCCGAGCGCACACCTTCGCACAACAAATTCCTTCCTATTCGCTCGTCGTAACTGCGTGTCCGCTCCCCTGCACAATATGCAATTAAGGCGCTACCTCATTGAGGTCCCATTGCCCCCTA
>NW_003307636.1:97391-101360 GCF_000143455.1 Volvox carteri f. nagariensis
TTGCTCGGCAATGTACTCACCGCATATGTCGCTGTGCAGCGTGTGCACCCCTGCATGGTTCAGGTGGCGGGCCTCCAGCTGCGTCACCATGTCCTGCAGCACTTCACCCACTTGGCTCTTGCTGGCCAGCGTGCGTACGGCGGACAGACTGGTGGCACCACCCAGCAGTGTCAGCAAGTAGTGTGCGCCCCCTCGGCCCATGGTCGGCATGGGCCCACACAGGTCAGAGTGTACGACCTCCAGTGCGTGCTGCGGCCGGTTGATGCGGCTGGGATGGGCGGTTACGGTGGCCTTCATGGTGAGACAGGCCTCGCAGACGGTCTCCGCCGCCTGGCGTAGTGCTGCTGGAGTGACCTGTGGTCCCTGCACCAGCTACTTGCTGATCAGCTGCTCCAGCACACGGTAACCGAGGTGACCGTACTGGCGGTGCAGGCGCTGTGCTGCCGCAAGTTTGGCGACTGAGCATTCGGCGGCCCCGGGGCTGCCGTTGCCTGGTTGCCCTTTGCCGTTGCTGTCACCGTCCGGCTGGCCTCCACTGGTGTGGCTGCCGGCAGTGCTGCCGCCACGGGTGCTGGGGACAGCGGCGGCACTTCCGCCAGCACTGCTAACTGCGGCCTGGCCCCCACCGGCTCTGTCGCCCACGGTGCCGAGGGCATTGACGGTGATGTCGGTCGGCGCCTGCAGGTCCACGTCCATGCGTAGTGCCCACGCTCATTCCATGCGGTGATAGACGGGCTGTTGTGAGGGAGGCCGATGCATGAGAACCAGCAGCCCGTCTTGTCCGTGCTGAATGTGACTGAGCAGCTGCGTGTCACGAGAAGGTTGACAGATGTTAGGATGAGGCCCGAGCTGGGGACGTGCAGCATGTTGTGCAGCCGGACATTGTGTCCATCACGTGTACGCAGGTGCAACTGCGCTGTTCCCATGACATCGGCCAGCTGGTTGTTGCCCCACTCGATCAGCCGTGGTGCGCTGGCGGGGACGTGGTTGTGCAGCAGGGAGTGGTCACCCGTGAGGTGGTATGGTGAGCCTGAGTCGAGGATGACTCGTGAGCTGCTGCCACTGCCGTCGATGACCAGCACTGTGGCACGGCTCTGGTGTGAGCTGCTTCCGCTGCTGTCCGAGCCGCTGCCACTGCTGCCGCCTGCAGTGTCGCCACCGTTGCGGTGGCTGTTGCCGCATCGAGCACGGCCGCATTCGAGTGTTCCGTCGGCCCCGCTGTTGCCACCATTGCCGCTGCCAGTGTCCCTGCCGCCACCGTCACAGTGGCGGTTGCGGCTGCCTCAACTGATGTTGCCGGCGGCGTGCAGCTGCTCGAATGCGTTGCTGTGGTGAAGGCCGACGGACTCGTCCGCCTGCTTAATGGGGCACTCGCAGATGTAGTAACCAGGCTGTCCGCAGTAGCGGCAGGTGTCGCCGGCCCCCACGGCGCCTGCAGCACTGGCGGTGCTGCCGACTCCACTGGGGGCACGGCCAGGGCCGACAGCTCCCACCAGGCTGGTCTGGCTTGCTTGGGTCTTGAGGTTGTTGTCCTTCTCCCGCAGCATGAGCACGAGCTGTGGGGTCGTTAAGTTGGGCTGATACATCGTGAACTCGATGGTGATGGTGTACTGCGGAGGCAGGCCATGGAGAATGGCGAGGCGCACCGTGCTCTCGTCCCACTGGCCGCCGGCCACAATTATATCGCTACGGAGCTTCTCTGCCCGCTAAATGAAGTCAGCGGTTGTCTCCCCATCACGCATGTTCAGCTGCATCTGCGGCTCAACCAGGCTCAGCCGGGCCTGGGATGCAGAACGGAACTGTTGCTGTAAGAGCTGCATGGTGGCGAGACCGGTTGGGCAATTCATGAGCAACTGCTTGATGGGCAGTTCACAGGACAGACGCAGGTAGCTGAGCGCCTGTGCGTCCTCCTCCAGGGCGTCTTGGGAGTTGCGGCTCGGAGGCGACGGGTTGTTGATGTAGCTCTTCAACTTGGACGTTGCGAGGAAATCGCCTAACTCGCCGAGCCAGTGGGAGTATTTCGACCCATCCCAGAGGATGATGGTCTTACATCCCTTCCCCATGATGGTTGGCTAGCGAGCATGACTGATGAAGAATCGTTCCCCGCCGCTTTTCTGGCAACTAGTTGATGTAATGATGCATCCTTGGTCCGGCGTACGACGGCTCCTGATGCGATCTATGCCCTTTCAGCCTCCCAGGCATGTCCCCACCTGCCTCACAGCCACCGACGCATCTCACGGCGGGGGTCTAATTGCGTGCGCGTATGGATGCTCCTTTCCCCGCCGCCTTTCTAACAACTAGAAATGTTATGATGTATCGTTGGTCCGGCGTACGACGGCGCCTGATGCGATTTATGCGTCCGGAAGCCCTTTCAGCCTCCCAGGCATGTCCCCACCTGCCTCACAGCCACCGACGCATCTCACGGCGGGGTTCTAATTGCGTGCGCGTTCGCATGCGGCATGTCCCGCCACCTTTCTGGCATCTAGTTGATGGTATGATGAATCGTTGTGCGATGTAGGGCTGCGCCTGATGCGATTTCGTTTGCGGAAGCCCCCCCTGAGTGCTGCCAAGCATGTTATTCTCTCATGAGACTGCATGAAGGTTTACGAACTGAGTATGCGACCAACACATAAAACATCGCATGTGAATTGTTATGTCATGCGATTCATCAAAGGTAAATCGTGTGTGCTTGTTGTGTGTTAGCTTAGGCCGCATTAAGCTTGACGCAACGAGCCTTCATACGCTTGAAACGCAACATTTGTTTGCATGCGAATTGCGTTGCGATATGTGTGTGTTTGGTAAGTGTTAGGCTGCGTTAAGCTTTACGCAATGAGCCTTTATACGCATGAAACGCAGCATGTATTCGCATGCAAATAGCCTTGCGGACTGTGTGCGTTTGATGTGCGAGTGGACGCGAATTGCTTTACGCATTGTCTCCCCACACGCACGAATCGCATTATGGAATCGCATGCGTATCGCCTTGCTACACATGCGCGTATGCTTCGCGTTTCAACATACGCACGGATGAATTGTTCAAGTCGACCAAAACGACGCAAGTTTATTTCCAAATAAACCTTTACAATCTGAAATTTATAATTTTTTAAAAAACTTGGCCAGAAGGGCCGATTTCCGCTTTTCCATAGCCGTTGTGCGTTAGCTCTTTGCGTTACAAAAGCATGCTCATTCGCACCTAACGCTAAGATTCGCACCGTTACGCGAACTAACGCGAGCTAACGCGGACTTAACGCGATCACCCGTCGTCATAGTGGACCCTACTCCAGGCATCATTGTTGCTACAGAAGAGATCAAGACAAATATGGGGGTCCTTGTGAAGCAGCTGCCCGCGTTTCCAAAGCACGTATGGTGTTGGATTGTAAGGTGCCCAAGTACGTTTGCGAGGAAGAGAATGTGGCCAGGCTGGAGAGGAAAGTGCAGTGGCATATTGGAATGTGAGATTAGCGTAAGCGAGTTACAGGGCGTTTTATTGCACGGGCGAATTTACGTGCAAATCTTTCACCGTAGCATCAGTCCTCAGTTCACTTCTTGGAACGAACATCAGCATAGGTCCAAGCCCTCTCACTTGGAGGGATATGCAAACAAACATCCTGATAGGGGTAAACTCGCACGCTACCGAGCATTCAACCGAGCACATGCATGCTTAGTTGAATGGTGAGATGCGACCCCCCCTTCATTTCGTGCTCGGCAAGCCTGCCACCGCGTACCGGATATGTTGATGATGTTACAGAGACACTGCACCTTGGTTTCTGTGTGCAATGCGTACGATGCTCGACCCCGCCGACCAAAACTACACGTGCCCAACTGAAGACATTCCCGGTGGTTGTGCAGCAGCTCTTGAGGCTGTTGCTGGCTGAAATCCATCCTGAGCTGTTGCAACACGGCTAACGCGGGCACGTCCCTATGCACAGCANATAGCTGTTCCAAGCCAACAGCAGCGTCCATGTCACCGAC
>NW_003307636.1:101410-102453 GCF_000143455.1 Volvox carteri f. nagariensis
ATGTATGCATACGTTGCTTGCTGCAATGCTTTAGTAGATGGCTTTGCGGTTCTGTGTTTCGCAAAAAATCAGGATTACTGTTGTACTGCACGGGACTCTGTAGTACTGTGTAGTACAGCAAGTGTACTATTTTTTTCTCGACCTGAGCTCAGGCAAGGTTACCCGCTGAACTTAAGCATATCATTAAGCGGTGGAAAAGAAACTAACCAGGATTCCCCTAGTAACGCCGAGCGAACCGGGAATAGCCCAACTTGAAAATCTCCCCTTGGAGAATTGTAGTCTACAGAAGCGCCCTCATGGGCTGGCGGAACTCAAGTCGGATCGAATGCCGCGTCAGAGAGGGTGATAACCCCGTCGGTTCCTGCCTAGTCCTCTCACGAGGTGCTTTCCACGAGTCGGGTTGTTTGGGAATGCAGCCCTAATTTGGAGGTAAATCCCTTCTAAGGCTAAATACTGCTGAGAGACCGATAGCGAACAAGTACCGTGAGGGAAAGATGAAAAGAACTTTGAAAAGAGAGTTAAAAGTGCTTGAAATTGTTGAGAGGGAAGCGATTAGCGCTTGTGTGTGCCCCCAGGCTTAAGTGTGCCTAACGGCCCATTGAATGTGCTGGGTGCTGGTCAGAGTGGGTTGTCTTGGCGGGAAAACAGTTGGGTCCACCCCGGTAACCCGGCCGATGCCGCCGAGATGACCAAGGCGTGAAGGTTCCTTTGTCCTTCGGGATCCGCATCCTAAAGACTCTGGCAGAAAAGCGTTAATCGACCCGTCTTGAAACACGGACCAAGGAGTCTAACATGTATGCGAGTTGGCGGGTTGAAAACCCGTAAGCGCAAGTAACCTGACTGGTGGGATGGCCTGTGCCTGCACCATCGACCGACCATGTTGCTTTTGCGAAAGGTTTGAGTGCGAGCATACCTGTTGGGACCCGAAAGATGGTGAACTATGCCTGAGCAGGGTGAAGCCAGAGTAACCTCTGGTGGAGGCTCGTAGATGTGCTGACGTGCAAATCGCTTTTCAGACTTGGGTATAGGGGCGAAAGACTAAT
>NW_003307636.1:106407-107758 GCF_000143455.1 Volvox carteri f. nagariensis
GTCTTAGTCTTAGTAGTCTTAGTCTTAGTAGTCTTAGTCTTAGTAGTTGTCTTAGCAGTAGTCTTAGTCTTAGTAGTAGTAGTCTTAGTAGTAGTAGTCTTAGTAGTCTTAGTAGTAGTCTTAGTCTTAGTAGTAGTCTTAGTCTTAGTAGTAGTAGTCTTAGTAGTAGTAGTCTTAGTAGTAGTAGTCTTAGTAGTCTTAGTAGTCTTAGTAGTAGTCTTAGTCTTAGTAGTTGTCTTAGCAGTAGTCTTAGTAGTAGTCTTAGTCTTAGTAGTAGTAGTCTTAGTAGTAGTCTTAGCCTTAGTAATAGTAGTCTTAGTAGTCTTAGTAGTAGTCTTAGTAGTAGTCTTAGTAGTAGTCTTAGTAGTAGTCTTAGTAGTAGTCTTAGTAGTAGTCTTAGTAGTAGTCTTAGTAGTAGTCTTAGTAGTCTTAGTAGTAGTAGGTACTCGTCATCTAGGCTCAATAGATAGTTTATGTTTTTGTAGGTTATTGCCTGACTAATGGATGTTATCAGCTGCTGCTTTGTGATTGGGGACAATGTTTTGGGTTGGGTTTTTGGTATATGTGTAAAGTATAATATATGGCTGCAATACAGGTGTAGGTACAGTCCAGATTTCGGTATGGACATGGATCGTTGTGTGGGCTGCACCCACACATCTTGGCACCACAGCTCACTGAGGCAGCACTTGGCAAGCACCTACAGATGCAGGCAAGAGGCACACCAGCAGATAGGTACGGCACGGTCGCTCAAGGTGGTGAGTGTATTTACCAAGTTGTAGCGATGAAGACAGGCATGCATCACAGGGCAGTCACACCAGGTTTCACACCTTGTTCCGCATGGACACAGAGCCATGGCTGTCCCGGTGCAACAGCGTCCTTCTTGAATGGGTCCTTAGCCTCAGGTGTGAAAGATAGTCGGACAGGAATGGCCCCGGGGTCGTGTCATCAGTCCACTGCTCCCACAGCCAGGCGGTGAAAACACCAAATAAATCAGAGTAGTCGGTGCTGTGGCGCAGGTAAGTCTCATGCATCTCCAGGAGGAAGCCTTCCGGAAGGGTCTCGTGCTGTGCCTGCTTAAATCCTATTGCAGCGTTTCTGGAGATAGTGTCAACGCTGGGGCCGGTGGAATTAGTGACTGTCCAATATGCCTTCTGCTGATGGGTCAACTTTCCAGCGGACACGGCGTCCTGTGGGGGTTCAAAAGTGCAGAGGCCCTCGGGTAACCTCTCAGCAGCTAGAATCACCGACTCCTTATGTATCCAGCTGCGCATACAGGTAGCCTCGGGGTACTGCTTGTTCTTCATCAGCTTCACCAAATGGTTCCACAGTGATTCGTAGCCCCACATCGCGG
>NW_003307636.1:111470-113379 GCF_000143455.1 Volvox carteri f. nagariensis
CTCAGGAGGTGTGACACGAACCTCAGGGCTGTCTCGTCCGGCAGGGTCAATGTGTTCGCCAGGGACAGGCCTGATGGCGTGCCACCCCGCCCCGCCCCCTGACCGCTGTGGGGGCTGGCCTCCCCACCTGCCGCACTGCTTCTGTCGGCTCTGCTTGCATCACCTGCTTCGGCATCATCTGCTGCTGCAGCAGCAGCTGCAGCAGCAGGCTCTGCCCGAGCAGCAAACGCCTGCACAGTGTGGTGGCTCCCTGGGCTCACCCACAGCTCGAGGTCCTGCTCCAATGGCACGATTGCAACAAACGACATCCCTCTGCCAGGCTGCATGTCCACGTGCAGCGTCTGCCGACGAATGGGGGCTGTGCCGCCAGGGTTGTTGCCAAGGATCACACCAGGCTTGACCAGGTGCAAGCCAGGGATCCGCTCCACTATGTCTTGGATAACACCCTCCACATAGGATGCTATGTTCGACAGGCTAGGCCCCTACTGCACCTTGTCCAGCTTGACCATCATACGCCTCCCGGTTCCATTGCTGAGTCGGAGCCTGCCCTCATGGGTAAGCCATGGTAGCCCTCCCTGCCATGCGGGAAGGTCCCCACGCTGAAATATTGCTGCTGCCTTATCGCCTGACACGAGCTCAGTGGTGCTTGTGGGAACATCGGGAGTGATCAGAGAGGCGAGGTGGGGATTGTCTACTACCGCAAACCCCTCCTTGTCAAGCATCACCGGGACCATGTCTATCGTGTGCATTAAAAGGTCTGTTTCGAGTACATGGCTGTCCTCTGGTTCCGGCTCAGATTCCACGTCCGAGTCTGATGATGACTGGATGGCCCGGTTCCTGGTGGGCCTTCACTGATGGCGAGACTCCTGATAGGACACCACCGCACCAGCCATGCGGTGGATCTCTCGCTCAAGGTGTGCTTCATCATTGGGCAGCAGTCTCCTCCTCTCGTCTGCTGCTTGAGCAGCCGCCTCGCCACCATGGGTGTCCCCAGGCGCCGTTGGTGGCAGCTGCACAGTAGCAGAGGCGCCCCCCTCCTGCAGGTCGCGTCGCACGGAGTGATGCACAGGAGGCACGACGGGTTCACCAGGTTGGTCAACGGGCAGTGTCATGCGGTGCACCCGTTGTGTGCTCTGTGGTGCACCCTCCCTCACACGGACCGACCCCGCCCCTCAGGCTCCCCCACCTGCTGTCTTACCGTGCACGGAAACCGTGGGCCGGCAATGGCAGCTGGTCCTGCAGCTGACGGGGATGGCAAAGCAGCCGCCTCGCCACCATGGGTGTCCCCAGGCGCCGTTGGTGGCAGCTGCACAGTAGCAGAGGCGCCCCCCTCCTGCAGGTCGCGTTGCACGGAGTGATGCACAGGAGGCACGACGGGTTCACCAGGTTGGTCAACGGACAGTGTCATGTGGTGCACCCGTTGTGTGCTCTGTGGTGTACCCTCCCTCACACGGACCGACCCCGCCCCTCAGGCTCCCCCACCTGCTGTCTTACCGTGCACGGAAACCGTGGGCCGGCAATGGCAGCTGGTCCTGCAGCTGACGGGGATGGCAAAGCAGCCGCCTCGCCACCATGGGTGTCCCCAGGCGCCGTTGGTGGCAGCTGCACAGTAGCAGAGGCGCCCCCCTCCTGCAGGTCGCGTTGCACGGAGTGATGCACAGGAGGCACGACGGGTTCACCAGGTTGGTCAACGGACAGTGTCATGTGGTGCACCCGTTGTGTGCTCTGTGGTGTACCCTCCCTCACACGGACCGACCCCGCCCCTCAGGCTCCCCCACCTGCTGTCTTACCGTGCACGGAAACCGTGGGCCGGCAATGGCTGCTGGTCCTGCAGCTGACGGGGATGGCAAAGCAGCCGCCTCACCACCACGGGCATCCTCAGGCGCCGGCGGTGGCAGCTGCACAGTAG
>NW_003307636.1:113429-114920 GCF_000143455.1 Volvox carteri f. nagariensis
ACAGTGCTGTGATTGTGTGGTTGTCTGTGTGTTTTTGTTACCCCAACATCACCTGCTTGTGTCTGCCTGTCTGTCTGTCTGTATACAACTACCCATCTGTCTGTTTGTCTGTCTATCTCGATAGATTAGGTACGTAGGCATGGATAGCTAGATGAAGATAGATGAAGAGTCTGACTTAAGTCTGAAGCTTCATGACTAAAAAATGCTCCCACGGGTATCTTTTATATTTTCCAAAGCTCACAGCCCAGTGCAGAGAGACTGTATGTGCAGTACTTGATCAAGTACAGGACATACAGTCTCTCTGCACTGGGCTGAGAGCTTTGGGAAAAATTAAGCTCGGAAACCGGGGGATAAAAAGGCTTTTGTTTGTGTAGCTACGCCAGCCATGTAGGTTTGCTGGTTTTCCAAGATCCCCCATGCAAATAATCTAGACAGAGAACCCGCTGCCCTTTATATGCTGTTCGGTAACTTTGAGGAGAAGTGCCAGCACTCCACGTCCTCCCTGGTGTGGCAGGCCTTAGGGGGCAAAGGGAGGGGGGGACATGAAAAGTGAGTTGTGAAATGTGATTCCCCGACCCTCCCTAACCCCCATACCCCGCCAACCCCCGTGCCACGACCCTCCCAACCCTCCCAACCCCGATTCCCCGACCCTCCCTAACCCCCATAGCCCACCAACCCCCGTGCCACGACCCTCCCGACCCTCCCAACCCCGTTCCCCGACCCTCCCTATCCCCCATACCCCGCCAACCCCCGTGCCACGACCCTCCCGACCCTCCCAACCCCGTTCCCCGACCCTCCCTAACCCCCATACCCCGCCAACCCCAGTGCCCTGACCCTCCCAACCCTCCCAACCCCGTTCCCCGACCCTCCCTAACCCCCATACCCCGCCAACCCCCGTGCCACGACCCTCCCAACCATCCCAACCCAATTCCCCGACCCTCCCAAACCCCCATACCCCGCCAACTCCCGTGCCCCGACCCTCCCAACCATCCCAACCCAATTCCCCGACCCTCCCTAACCCCCATACCCCGCCAACTCCCGTGCCACGACCCTCCCAACCCTCCCAGCCCCAATTCCCCGACCCTCCCTATCCATCCACACCTTGTAGCGATGTATGACGTACGTTCCTCGACTTGAAAAGCTCCAAGCCACTCTCTGGAGGGTAGTGGGTGCAGTCGGAGGCCAAGGACAACGTTAGGCTAAGCTTCAAATATGCATGTTCTAATGCACCGTTTTTAGCACTCATCTGGGGCGTTGCTTCGCTGCAATAGCCCATTCTTTCCCCCCGTGTGTACTCCCTAAAACCCTAATGCCCAGCGCAACGCCGCCCTCCTCTGCACCGGCCAATCCAGCGCCACCCTTCCCTCATCCGCCCCCCACAGCACCGGCCCCCCCCTGCATTGCCCAGCGCAACGCCGCCCTCCCCTGCGCTGCCCAGCGCAGCGCTGCCCTTCCCTCATCCGCCCCCCGCAGCGCCGGCCCCCCCCTGCG
>NW_003307636.1:115225-135675 GCF_000143455.1 Volvox carteri f. nagariensis
ATGTTTCACAATGACAACTATTATATAACATTGGATGACAACCAAAGGCATCCATTTAGTGAAGACCTGTCGTCGACTTGCGTGTGTGCTGCTAGCATTCGCCCCTTCTCCTGTACTCATCTACAAGCCAAACAGGCCAAGACATAGGTACTTATTGCTTATTCCTTGCGTGTGTGATGCCAGCATTAGAGACCCTAAGGTTGAAATGGCAAACGATGCTTCCCGAGATACCACGATACTGTAGGTTGCTAACGTTTACATTTTTAGAAGTATCCTTAAGCGGAGTTTACGATGTGGGAAGCATATAAGACGAGTAGCCTATAGGCCCATACATATGTCCATAGTCCAGGGCAACGGAGGGGTTTACCCTGGGGCCATGTCACCCCTCCTGCTGGGTAGGAACTTACAAGGGGGTTACCAAAGTGCTACCGGGGATTGAAGATGCGTAACCCATGGGTTACTGACCCAATCAGTGCCTTAGGGACTACCCCATTGCCGGAAGCCCTCGATACCCCACCAGAAGGACCATCAGCAAATACTGATAAGAACTTGCACGTTTTTACTAGATGAGGTCTGGTAGAGCTTGTGCGTATGAACAACTACATTGTATTGCTCAGACAGACGAAGCCGCATAGGCCGCAAGACACTTCAGCATATTCGCGCTTGCAATCGGTCATAGCCGGCAGACGCGGAAGCCACAAATGCGCAGTGTTTCCACCCAGAGGTCGGCAAATAAGGCGGGTACTGCGGGTCCGTACCACAGTACCCGCCCGGCTGCGGGTCCCTAATGACCATTGCTTAAACGTCATCGCGTGATCCGTACTCACTACTAACTTATTGTGGGGAAGGCCATTGCGTCTGCGACCACACTCCCGCGGTACCCAAACCCTTCAAAGACAACTCCGATCAGCCATTTGGCTGTTAGTGGGAGGGCGGGTGGGCCGCTCGCACGGCAATCGAGTAGAGAGTACGAAATAACCTAATGCAGTCATCGTCAACAGAAAACGTAAGCCTCCAGCCTCACGCCGACTCTCTTACCTACCATTCATATTTTCTACCTCGTTCACAAGACTCCGCCGCGTTGCCTCTAGTTCGGCTCGTGCCACAGGTAACTTCGCCCGTCGCTACTTTGCCATTCACCTTCGCCTCCACCCAGCCTCTGCTTCTCCACAGAAGCGGCGACCTCCTTCGCCGTTGTTACGCCTCGTCTATGCGACTCCTCATCATCCGGCTGGGTCTTCTGCCTGCCCGGTGCGCGCCCCCTCCCTCTGCGCATCCGTTTCTCCGGCCCTCTCTTACGGTTGCCTACCTTACTGCAGGACTCGCCCCTTGCCTGTCCGGTGCCGGGTAGGCTTTCCGTGCCTCCCCCGGCCCTACTTGGGGCGCCCCTCTCTGGCTCGTCAACTAACCCGAACACCCGGCATTCGCGGGCCTGCTGCTGTAGCTTGAACTCACTCGTCCCCACTCAGTTCCATGGCACCAGGTATCCAGTAATTTGCCCCGTGAAGTGTCCTTTGAGAAGCGAGTTTGGCTTTTGCCCGATGTACACCCCAACGCGCTGATGTTGCGGCCCTGCAGAATCACTGCAGCACTCACGCAATTCCTTGGCCATCCCCGGGCCCACCTTAGCCAATGCGTCCTCGAGCACCTCGTCCTCCCGCTCTAGCCTAACACGACTGCGGGTTTACCACCCGCATTGCGTGGTGGCTTGGCGCCATTACTCCAACCTGGCCCTCCGGGGCCTCCCACAGCTGGGATGTTGGGACGCGGCCAACGACCTCGTAATGCAGCGCCTCCGGGGCTGCCATGTTGTTTCCTTACGGCGGCCATGTGCCTCTTGGATGGCCTTCTCCCGGACGCCCCGGTTCGCCTGAGGCTGCTCTTTCAGGCCAGTGGCTGCTGCCGGATACCGGGCTCCCGCTCCCGCGTTGGCTAGCTGCGTCTCCCGGGCCTAATCCTCAGCCCAAGCGTCTGACTGCTGCCGTTTATCCTCCCGTTCTCCCTGGCTTCCGCACCCCAGGGGTGGCTTCCATGCCTTCTAATCTGTGACTCAGGAAACCGCGCCACCATTCGCTTCTCTTCTTCCACCTGGTCCTCTTAGCCCTGGCTTGGGCTGTCAGGACGAGCTTCCGACCCTTGGTACCCGTTGCCCCGATGCCGCCCTCACCGACGTGCCTCCACAACTGCACCTCATCCATTGCTGCTGTCCGAGTTATCTCCCCTTTCTGGCTCCAAGTCCTCCTCGTCCACTTCTGGCCCCATGCACTCCGTCTGGGTGCTCCGCTACACGAGAACAATCCCACTGGGGTTGGTCCTCCGGGCGGACACAACACAACCTACCAGCCCAAAGCAACTGTCACGACATTTTAGCGTCACGTTCATTTTACCGTCTTTTATAATCGTCTTAGGTTATAATCGGTGTGAGTACGCGAATTTCGTGTATTATCGCGTAAGGTGTTTGGTTCTTATCTTACACTTCGCTGATCGACTTATGGACGAGACGAGAATGTACGCTCGTTCGCGTATGTTTATGTACTTTACTTGATAATTGTTCATTTCTTGTGTGAATGTTCTGTCACACGGGTTATAAGGTGTTTCACTTGTGTCATTTGTGGACTATACGTCATGGTCGTACTCGAGGCTTATCTTTTGAGGGCCTCCTGTGATCGACAGTGTGACTTCGGTATTTATAGCCGGCAGCGAGCTTGGAAAAGTCGCTTTACGGCTCATGATTGGAACATTGTAAAGTTCTCTGAGCTAGACAACAAGCCCTGTGCGGACCTCCCTTTTCGTAAGCCGCATAAGTAACTTCCTTCCACCAGCCGAACTCCTGTGTGGGCCACTCAACGCCCATATCCTTCACGCCGGGCATACTCAGTCGGTAAGGTAAATCTTTATCACTGTTGATTTGTTGCCTGGAGGGAATCTTGGCCCCTTTCGCGGGTTGCTATTTGCTGCGTATTACGACTTGCCCGTTCGTGTGCTGTCTAGTCAGCATTCAAGCTACCTGCAGGACTTCGCCTAGACCACCCTGCTTCCATAGCCGTAAAGCCTAAATCAGGCTAGAAGACCAAGTAAGTTCGTTTTTGGGTTTACCTTAGGTGTTCTGTCGCCTAGGGGATATTCGGGTTGCTTTTCCCAGCACCCTTTTTGGTAGGTTAGGCAGGCTAGGTCACGCCAGCCGCAGCCGGTCAGCAGTGTTACGCACAGCTGCCCCACCATTCAGCAATTTCGGGCCATTTTCTACTGGGTCGATTTGCTTTCGCATTCGGTCACCTTGACAATCGATACTGTGTCACGCACAGCCGTCTTTTGAACACTCGATACCGAATACTTTATACGATCAACTCGTTTTACCATCTAGGCTTGGCCAGCCCAGCCTAACATTATTCTTATACTATATATTCAGCTCACCTGAACAGCAGGTTCGAGCTTCTCTGTGCTTAACGAGCATTTCGCGTACCTCCGGCCGAATTATACGGGGTCACACCAATTCTCTTGCTTTCACTAGCCTCAATTCGCTACTGCAGTTTACATCGAGGCAGTTAACCCCAGGCCACGCAGAGGACGCCCAGGGCGCAGTCCCTTTGGTTTTCACTCCAACACTTTTCTTCGTCGTGGTGTTCGGGCCACTCCAGTCAGACACCGGCACCATCGGCTGATACCACATATCTTCGAGCCTCTTGGCAAATCTCCTGTACTCATTTACATAGGTCTTTTGGCTCGCGGCGTTAGGGTCGACATCGAGCCGCGACCGGTCATTTGCAATATCCGCTACCTGTTACCTGTGCAGCTATATCCGGACCTGGACCAGCTTCCCAGGCCGAGGCAAACTATTGTTATCAGCACAACAGGTGGTGCAATTTCCTCTATTTGAATACGGAGACTTTTGTACGCCTAAGCGCAATGATATGATGGAGTAAACGCTGCAAGCTTATCGAGTCAGTACTCCACTTTTTCCCGACGCAGCGTTACCAATTTTTCTAGCTGTTTTTACGCAGCTACTCCTTGTTTTGCAGCTCAATACAACGCAACTTTTCAGCGACACCAGCTTAGGTGGGGCGGGTTTAGTACTCTTTAGTAGTCGCTAGGCTCTTTATTGCTTAGTCCTTGCCTGTTCGCTTCGCGTTTGTTGCTGCATCTTTCCCTTTTCCTTTTTCTCATCTTGTTTTTCGTAAGCTAATTATTACACAGGGAAGCATAAGTCCCACGGAGCCGCTACGTCGCAACATCCCGCGGGCCGCCACTGCGCAACATCTTCGCTCGACGAGTCAGCGAGATCAGCAGGAGGTAAGCAAGGTTTCGCGTAAAGATACACGTAGGGTGTCCACCTCAGGGTCTAGTACTAGCGAAGCCGCCCGTATTCCGCGCTCGCGTTCCGATAGTGGCCTAGCAGTACAGGTGGAACTTCCCCTGACTAAGTTAGCTCCAACTGAGGGTGAGGTTACTGCTCCACTAGAAACTACCGGAACAGATTCCGATAGGGAGAAGTGGTCGCGTCTCTTTGAAGCGCTAGGTAGGCCCCGCACCTACTCTTTTCTAGGGACAGCGATTCTGACGACGACATCATGCAGAACCTTTACCCTACCCTTGACCCGTTCCAGCACAACGGGTTGGATGACTTCCTTACCAAGGTTTTCCAGCAAGGAGTTTCTTACCCTCTTTCTAGGAACAACTTGTCTGTTGAAAGCCTGAAGTCGTACCTTGATGCACTGCCTGGTCGTAACACGCCATTCGAGGCGTGGTACAACTCCCACAGACAAAACCTCATATCTAAAGCCGCAGCGCATTTCGGTGTATCCGAACCAGGTGCGGCAGCCAACACCGTCTCCCCGCGTCAACTGTTTGACTATTACGCCCACATCCTAGAGGAAAACTTTGCCTCCGCGCGCGCTGAGAGTGATCTTGCGCGTTTCAAAAGCATGCAGCAGGGAGCTCTCTCTCCCATAGTCTTCAAGGACATGTTGCTAGCGCTGGAGAAGAAGCTGGACGGTAGAGTCAGTAAACACCAAGTCGCCGAACGTTTCCTTGAGGGCTTAAACCCCGTGGTTCGGCATCACCTGGAGAGGCACCTCATCACCGTGGAGCGCACCAAATGGTACGATCGTTTGGAGAAGACGGCACAAGAGGCTGAGGTTGTGTGGAATAACCTTCCGCTGGAGGACAGGGCAGTGCAGGTACACAAAAAGCCGCCGCAGCAGAAGAGTGCAGCAAAACCCCCTATTAAGGAAAAACGCACCTTCTACTGCGAGAAGCACGGCACTAATGCATCTCACGATACGGCGCAGTGCCGTGTCTTAAATCCCCCAAAGTCGAAGTCCGCGCTTTTGACCTCTGACATCCCCTCCGGAATTGTTGAGCGTTTGGTTGCCTTGATTTCCCAGGGACAGGGCAGCGCGTCCACCTCAGGGGGGTCCAGGGGAATGGGCGGACAAAAGCAGAAGGGGGCTGGGCTATCTAGGCCCAAGCAGGGACAGGGTGTTAGCGAATCGCGGGGGAATAGGCCATCTTGCGAGTTCTGCGGAACCATGGGTCACCAGCAGAGCAAGTGCTTCATTTTCCACCCCGAGCTCGCTCCCGCGGGCTACGAGCCTGCTAACCCAGCCCTGAAGGTTTTATTTCTGCAGCGCAAGAAGGCGGTTGAAAAGAAGGCGGCCTTGGCGGCGGCTGTTGCCGCAGCTTTCGAGGATGACTTCGCAGCAGAGGACGACGGGGATGAGGAGGCGGCCTGCTGCACGACGCAGTTCCATGAAGCGGCGTCTAACGCCTCTCCCAGCCAGCAGGCCAGGATGGCGCCACTCACATGGACGCGCAGCGCACAAGAGGTAAGGTACAACAGCTTAGCCACCATGCATTCGCAGGCTGTTCCTAAGTCCTTTACTCCTGCCCCTTTAGTCACGAAGCAGTATCCGCCACCGGCACCACCCGTGGCGAACAACTCAAAACGCGCCCATACACTGCTGGATGACAATACTCTCTTGCGTAAAATCTCCGACATGCCTGTCGGCACTTTTCTTAACCTGCTCTGCCAGCAGGGGCTGTCTTCCACCGGCGGCCCCTTAGACGCTAAACCCCATTCCCCAAGCACGGCCCAAGCAACGCAGGGTTCAAGCTCAGTTTCGAGCAGCTTCGGGGAGGGATTTTCCACGCTTCAGGCAGACAAGAATGTGCAGCTCGCCTGTTTCCCGGCGGCAGCACCGGAGCTGGTCACGCCACCTCCCCTTGATTCTGGCCTGGCGTCTTTTGCCCTGGCGGCCCAAGGGCGCGCCAAACCCTCCGACCACCGTGGTGCCGGTTTTGAGTACCAGGTAAGTGGGGTTAAGGGTCCACCTCCGCGCACTTTGTCGGAGCTCTCGCCTGACGAGCGGGAGCAGGCTTTAGCGGTTAATCCGTCGGCGGCGCGTTACATGGGGGAACCCGAGGGTCTGTATTACTACGAAAAGGGGGCGTGTGTGTTGGTTCAGGGGCAGCGCGACAGGGCAGCTCCGGAGGTGTTGCGTGATTTTGCCGCAACGGTCAACGTAATGCCGACCAGTGTAGCCAAAGCACTTAACCTGCCCATAGTCGAGACAACCACGCGGCTGTCCACCTCGTTGCAGCTAGGGGGTGCTGTGCGAGGAGAGTTGGACACCTCAAACATCTTTTTTGAGCTTCTTCCGGGCACGCCGCATGCCACGCGGGTCCCGCTTACTAAAACCCTGGTCGTTGACGAGCGACCCGACCTGTTTCAGCTCCTAGTGGGTAACGAACAGGCGAAATTCTTAGGGGACGCTCTGGAATCATATCCAGAGCCTAGGCTGCACTTTCATCCTAACTTTTTGCAGTACCCTAATTATAAGGTAACGATTCCCATGCGCAAGCTTGTGAAGCACAAGCCTTCTCAGCATGGTTCGCTTGTGGGAGTTGCGTGCATCAGCATGGCCATTCCCAGCACCTCTCCTCCCGGCTCCGAGCTGGGGGGGGGGGAATCCACCGCTGACATCCCTCCCATTCCGCACCAGTCCTCTCATTCCTCTGAGCAGGGCACGACAACCGCCTATGTCAACAACACTAGGCGAGATCACTGGGGCAACTTCGCGTCCCGGTTATCAGTTGGTGCGAATCAGCTTGGTTCCACTTTCCTTTTGCTACTCACGTATGCCACTTTCTTTGTGGACGCATTTGACATGTGTTTTGTCAGCCCCGTTCTCACGGCGGCTGGTGCCGTTCTTTCGTACACGGCCAACGGTTTAATAAATCACGCATGCCTAGCTACACGACCCATGCCTGTTTCCTCTTCGCGCCACCCTCCTGCTCGTACAGGAAAGCGAAAGAAGCCACTGTATAGGCGTAGGTCTGTGTTAGGCCATCCCGCATTACAGCCACGTAGCGGCTGGCACTTTGCTTCGTTTGCTCTCGTTGCATCCCTGTTGCTAACTCTAGCCGCAGGAGTGCAGGTGCCAACTGGGATCAGCAGTTGCCCTACATCATGTTGGGTTACATCAGTTCCAAGCAGCAGTCCACTGGTTTTAGTCCGTACAGCCTGCTCCACGGGGTTCAGCCCACCATTCCACCCGCGGTGAAGCAGCGCTTTGAGGAGTACATCTCCTTCGATTCGCTGGAGGAGGCTTCTGATGCTCTTCTTAAGCGTGGCGAGGCTATGCGTCGTAACATGAGTATTGCAGGGGAAAATTTACTTATCGCCTAGCACAGGGATACGTTACGATATGCCGCTTTGCGTGGTGGGGGTAACCATCCTAGGTTGCGCAGGTTTGACGTAGGAGATTATGTTTATTATCGTAATACTAGTTCGCGCACGGCGTTAGACCATAAGGTTCAACCTGCCGTACTTCGCGTTAGTGAGGTGCGTCCCAGCGGCGTACTTGTTCTGCAAGGTCAAGACGGTCAAACCATGCAAACGCATGTGATGCACTGTGCACCTTGTCATTTGCCTATTTTAGACGAGGTTGTCGATCCTCGCTTGTCCCGACCTCATGCTAATTTGTCCTGTGAGGTTTGCAAAATGCCTGATGGGGAAGAGTGGATGCTTCTCTGTGATAGCTGTGGGACGGGTTGGCATACTTATTGCTTGAAACCGCCTCTTAAAGAAATCCCTGAAGGTACTTGGGTGTGTCCTAATTGTCTTTCTAAAGGCATCACCGTAGCACAAATAAACTCACGATCTTTAGCTAACTCTGGTAGTAATTCCAATAAATCCAGCACTAAGCCTGTTCCTCCGCAATATCTTGCCGAATTACAAGGGTCACGAGTATTTGGATCTAATTCCGGACCCTCTGGCAGTCGTGCCGCGAGAACCGGTGTCGCTACCTATGCCGGTAGACGAGGCAGGAAGCATTTCTTCGAGGTGCTTTATCAGGACGGCGAATTGGAGCTGGTGGATGTTGTGCAGCTGCGCAATATGCTTGCACCTAAGTCTGCCCGCCCAAGGCGAGCGGTGGGAGCAGCGGCGGTTGCAGCAGTCGCATCGAAACTGGAGCACTGGAGTTTGGATTCAGCCGCTGACGTTCCGATGGCGCTGGATCTGGCTATGGCGGGAGACCACTCAGTATTCAAAATTGCTTTGGTTACCAATCAATTATTCGAGCAACGTCTTCAACTTCCGTCCGTACCGCAGCGAGGAGCGTTGCGTTGGAGCTTGGTTAATGACGTAATTCTGCCTTATGAGGTTTCAAATCCTTTGCGTGTCGCTTTGTTGTCTTCTGGCGCGCGCGTCTTAAAAGGGAAACCGGTGAAATTAATGATCCCTTGTCGCCTCAGTTTTACGACGGCGTAGATAAGCAGTTTACATCTGTAGATGCAGCAGTGCTGTCAATCACTGGCGCGTTGTTAGATTTGGCAATTCCAGCAGCGATTAAGTCTGTTAAGGGCTTTGTGGTCGCTAGAGTTCCGGTTGCTCACATATCGGGTGCTGATGAAGCGCGCATGAAGTGGTTGCGCAGGCTGCAGGATAAGGATCGTTTGTTGATGTTGAGTTGTCCTTCTGTTGAGTCTGAGTATCAGTCCTTTATCTGGCTGATTGTGTTCACGACTCCGGCTATCAAGCATGTGATTTTGAAGGATGGCAGCTTAGCTGAGCACTTACTTTGAAGGTGCGTACATGGAGCTTTCCACGGGCATTCACCATCTCGGCTTCGCCCGCTGGGGGGGGGAGTCTGCCGTACGCACGTGTTTTGTTCGGTGCTACAGTCATATGACGCGACAGCTGTCACGACATTTTAGCGTCACGTTCATTTTACCGTCTTTTATAATCGTCTTAGGTTATAATCGGTGTGAGTACGCGAATTTCGTGTATTATCGCGTAAGGTGTTTGGTTCTTATCTTACACTTCGCTGATCGACTTATGGACGAGACGAGAATGTACGCTCGTTCGCGTATGTTTATGTACTTTACTTGATAATTGTTCATTTCTTGTGTGAATGTTCTGTCACACGGGTTATAAGGTGTTTCACTTGTGTCATTTGTGGACTATACGTCATGGTCGTACTCGAGGCTTATCTTTTGAGGGCCTCCTGTGATCGACAGTGTGACTTCGGTATTTATAGCCGGCAGCGAGCTTGGAAAAGTCGCTTTACGGCTCATGATTGGAACATTGTAAAGTTCTCTGAGCTAGACAACAAGCCCTGTGCGGACCTCCCTTTTCGTAAGCCGCATAAGTAACTTCCTTCCACCAGCCGAACTCCTGTGTGGGCCACTCAACGCCCGTATCCTTCACGCCGGGCATACTCAGTCGGTAAGGTAAATCTTTATCACTGTTGATTTGTTGCCTGGAGGGAATCTTGGCCCCTTTCGCGGGTTGCTATTTGCTGCGTATTACGACTTGCCCGTTCGTGTGCCGTCTAGTCAGCATTCAAGCTACCTGCAGGACTTCGCCTAGACCACCCTGCTTCCATTCGCTACACGCTTCCTTGGGTGTCCCCGCTCCCCTTGCTGGTGTTCGTCCTGCGACGCCGGGTTCTCCCCTTTCTGCTCCTCACTCACCCACTTGCTGCCTTCACAAGGGTCATCGTTTCACGACAGCCGTTCGTCCAGATCAGCTCCCTCCTCCTCCCGGGTGTCCGTGTGGTAGCCCGTGCTAGATCCTCCGGCTCCTTCCCCCTTCTATCCCTCGCTTGATCGCAGTTAACACAGTAAGCCTGGGCTTCTGGGCTTGGGTCTCCTTGCGCGGCGCCCCGGTGTGGCTAACCAGGGCGTCCGCCCGTTGGGCCACCCGTACTGCCTCCGTTGCTGGGTGTTCATACCGGCAGCGCTGCCCAACCTGCACCTTAACACAGGGCCCCTTCCCGCGTACCTAGTACACAAGTCAGTGCCATTCACATAGCCCCTGTACACGCTCTCCGTGATCTGCTCCTCCCCCAATTCCTGGTATCCCCGCCGACCCAGCTCACGGTTTAGAGCCACCACTACGCTGGCAGGCGGGCTCAGCCGCGGTCCATCGCGGCCCCTCACCGTGAGGCGTTCCCGGGTTAACTAGGCCCTGGTAGCCCACACCCACCGGGCTACGACTTGCGCTCCTCTGGTCGTGGAAGCCGGGAACCCCCGATTGCCGCCCTTCCCATGTCGTTCTGCTGCCCACACTCTTCCTGCGCTCAATGTCAACCTCCTCCTAAATTCCTTAGTAGGCTGTGAGCCAGCTGCCATGCGCCTCTGGGAACTTCACGGCCGTGCGCGTGAACAGTACCACGGCCGGCTAGGTTCACTCCCGCAACTCCTTGAACATCGGAGGCTGACATCCACAGCCTGGAGGGCCGCCTCTAACCCGAACACCCGGCATTCGCGGGCCTGCTGCTGTAGCTTGAACTCACTCGTCCCCACTCAGTTCCATGGCACCAGGTATCCAGTAATTTGCCCCGTGAAGTGTCCTTTGAGAAGCGAGTTTGGCTTTTGCCCGATGTACACCCCAACGCGCTGATGTTGCGGCCCTGCAGAATCACTGCAGCACTCACGCAATTCCTTGGCCATCCCCGGGCCCACCTTAGCCAATGCGTCCTCGAGCACCTCGTCCTCCCGCTCTAGCCTAACACGACTGCGGGTTTACCACCCGCATTGCGTGGTGGCTTGGCGCCATTACTCCAACCTGGCCCTCCGGGGCCTCCCACAGCTGGGATGTTGGGACGCGGCCAACGACCTCGTAATGCAGCGCCTCCGGGGCTGCCATGTTGTTTCCTTACGGCGGCCATGTGCCTCTTGGATGGCCTTCTCCCGGACGCCCCGGTTCGCCTGAGGCTGCTCTTTCAGGCCAGTGGCTGCTGCCGGATACCGGGCTCCCGCTCCCGCGTTGGCTAGCTGCGTCTCCCGGGCCTAATCCTCAGCCCAAGCGTCTGACTGCTGCCGTTTATCCTCCCGTTCTCCCTGGCTTCCGCACCCCAGGGGTGGCTTCCATGCCTTCTAATCTGTGACTCAGGAAACCGCGCCACCATTCGCTTCTCTTCTTCCACCTGGTCCTCTTAGCCCTGGCTTGGGCTGTCAGGACGAGCTTCCGACCCTTGGTACCCGTTGCCCCGATGCCGCCCTCACCGACGTGCCTCCACAACTGCACCTCATCCATTGCTGCTGTCCGAGTTATCTCCCCTTTCTGGCTCCAAGTCCTCCTCGTCCACTTCTGGCCCCATGCACTCCGTCTGGGTGCTCCGCTACACGAGAACAATCCCACTGGGGTTGGTCCTCCGGGCGGACACAACACAACCTACCAGCCCAAAGCAACCCAGCCTGGGTACTTCGCCGCCCGAGAGCATAACCCCTGGGGTTGGCCTTCCGGATACATGCGACCCATCCTCCTGGCCCAAGGCAACTCAGCCTGGGTGCTTCGCCGCGCGAGAGCACACCCCCTGGGGCTGGCCTACCGGATAAACACGACGCAACCTAGCGACTCAATGCAGCTCCGCCTGGGTGCTTCGCTGTCCGAGAGCAAAACCTTGCGAGTGCGGGCCTTGCAGATAAACGCAACACAAACTACCGGACCAAAGCAACTCAACCTGGGTGCTTCGCTGCGCAAGAGCACACCCCCTGGGGCTGGCCTACCGGATAAACGCAACGCAACCTACCGGCCCAAGGCAGCTCCGCCTGGGTGCTCCGCTGTCCGAGAGCAAAACCTTGCGGGTGCGGGCCTTGCGGATAAACGCAACGCAAACTACCGGACCAAAGCAACTCAACCTGGGTGCTTCGCTGCGCAAGAGCACACCCCCTGGGGCTGGCCTACCGGATAAACCCAACGCAACCTACCGGACCAAAGCAACTCAACCTGGGTGCTTCGCTGTCCGAGAGCAAAACCTTGCGGGTGCTGGCCTTGCGGATAAACGCAACACAAACTACCGGCCCAAGGCAGCTACGCCTGGGTGCTTCGCTGTCCGAGAGCAAAACCTGCTGGTGCGGGCCTTGCGGATAAACCCAACGCAAACTACCGGACCAAAGCAACTCAACCTGGGTGCTTCGCTGTCCGAGAGCAAAACCTTGCGGGTGCTGGCCTTGCGGATAAACGCAACACAAACTACCGGCCCAAGGCAGCTCCGCCTGGGTGCTTCGCTGTCCGAGAGCAAAACCTTGCGGGTGCTGGCCTTGCGGATAAACGCCACGCAACCTACCAACCCAAAGCAGCTCCGCTTGGGTGCTTCGCTGTCCGAGAGCAAAACCTTGCGGGTGCTGGCCTTGCGGATAAACGCAACGCAACCTACCGGCCCAAGGCAGCTCCGCCTGGGTGCTTCGCTGTCCGAGAGCAAAACTTTGCGGGTGCTGGCCTTGCGGATAAACGCAACGCAACCTACCAACCCAAAGCAGCTCCGCCTGGGTGCTTCGCTGTCCGAGAGCAAAACCTTGCGGGTGCTGGCCTTGCGGATAAACGCAACGCAACCTACCAACCCAAAGCAGCTCCGCCTGGGTGCTTCGCTGTCCGAGCAAAACCTTGCGGGTGCTGGCCTTGCGGATAAACGCCACGCAACCTACCAACCCAAAGCAGCTCCGCCTGGGTGCTTCACTGTCCGAGAGCATAACCTTGCGGGTGCTGGCCTTGCGGATAAACGCCACGCAACCTACCAACCCAAAGCAGCTCCGCCTGGGTGCTTCGCTGTCCGAGAGCAAACCTTGCGGGTGCTGGCCTTGCGGATAAACGCCACGCAACCTACCAACCCAAAGCAGCTCCGCCTGGGTGCTTCGCTGTCCGAGCAAAACCTTGCGGGTGCTGGCCTTGCGGATAAACGCCACGCAACCTACCAACCCAAAGCAGCTCCGCCTGGGTGCTTCACTGTCCGAGAGCAAAACCTTGCGGGTGCTGGCCTTGTGGATAAACGCCACGCAACCTACCAACCCAAAGCAGCTCCGCCTGGGTGCTTCGCTGTCCGAGAGCAAAACCTTGCGGGTGCTGGCCTTGCGGATAAACGCAACGCAACCTACCGGCCCAAGGCAGCTCCGCCTGGGTGCTTCGCTGTCCGAGAGCAAAACTTTGCGGGTGCTGGCCTTGCGGATAAACGCCACGCAACCTACCAACCCAAAGCAGCTCCGCCTGGGTGCTTCGCTGTCCGAGAGCAAACCTTGCGGGTGCTGGCCTTGCGGATAAACGCCACGCAACCTACCAACCCAAAGCGGCTCCGCCTGGGTGCTTCGCTGTCCGAGAGCAAAACCTTGCGGGTGCTGGCCTTGCGGATAAACGCAACGCAACCTACCGGCCCAAGGCAGCTCCGCCTGGGTGCTTCGCTGTCCGAGAGCAAAAGCTTGCGGGTGCTGGCCTTGCGGATAAACGCCACGCAACCTACCAACCCAAAGCAGCTCCGCCTGGGTGCTTCGCTGTCCGAGGGCAAACCTTGCGGGTGCTGGCCTTGCGGATAAACGCCACGCAACCTACCAACCCAAAGCAGCTCCGCCTGGGTGCTTCGCTGTCCGAGAGCAAAACCTTGCGGGTGCTGGCCTTGCGGATAAACGCCACGCAACCTACCAACCCAAAGCAGCTCCGCCTGGGTGCTTCGCTGTCCGAGAGCAAAACCTTGCGGGTGCTGGCCTTGCGGATAAACGCAACGCAACCTACCGGCCCAAGGCAGCTCCGCCTGGGTGCTTCGCTGTCCGAGAGCAAAACCTTGCGGGTGCTGGCCTTGCGGATAAACACGACCCAGACTACCGGCCCAAGGCAACTCAGCCCGGGTGCTTCGCCGTGCGAGAGCATACCTGCTGGGGCTGGCCTTCCGGATAAACGCGACCCAGTCCACCGGCCTAAGGCAACTCAGCCTGGGTGCTTCGCCGCGCGAGAGCATACCCGCAGGGGCTGGCCTTCCGGACAAACGCGACCCAGTCTACCGGCCTAAGGCAACTCAGCCTGGGTGCTTCGCCGCGCGAGAGCATACTCGCAGGGGCTGGCCTTCCGGACAAACGCGACCCAGTCTACCGGCCCAAGGCAACTCAGCCTGGGTGCTTCGCCGTGCGAGAGCATACCCGCTGGGGCTGGCCTTCCGGATAAACGCGACCCAGTCTACCGGCCTAAGGCAACTCAGCCTGGGTGCTTCGCCGCGCGAGAGCATACCCGCAGGGGCTGGCCTTCCGGACAAACGCGACCCAGTCTACCGGCCTAAGGCAACTCAGCCTGGGTGCTTCGCCGCGCGAGAGCATACCCGCAGGGGCTGGCCTTCCGGACAAACGCGACCCAGTCTACCGGCCTAAGGCAACTCAGCCTGGGTGCTTCGCCGCGCGAGAGCATACCCGCAGGGGCTGGCCTTCCGGACAAACGCGACCCAGTCTACCGGCCCAAGGCAACTCAGCCTGGGTGCTTCGCCGCGCGAGAGCATACCCGCTTGGGCTGGCCTTCCGGACAAACGCGACCCAGTCTACCGGCCCAAGGCAACTCAGCCTGGGTGCTTCGCCGCGCGAGAGCATACCCCCTGGTGCTGGCCTTCCGGATAAACTCTTCCTATGCTACTGGCCTAAGGCAACCCAGTCCTGGTGCTGGCCTTCCAGCTAAACGCATCTAAGCCTTCGGCCCAAGGCCACTCAGCCTGGGTACTTCACCGCGCACCCCCTGGGGCTGGCCTTTCGGATCAGCACAACGCAACGCTGGCGTTTCTCTCCCTGAGAGCATCACCCGGGTAAAGCCTACCGGCCGTGGGTACTCGTTATTGCGCAGGCTTCTTGAGTCTAGTTGCTACCCTTTGCCGGCGTAGCTCCCCGATGAGCGCAAAGCGGTCCGGGCGCTTCGGTGGGCTCCAGCTGGGCACCTGGCAGTAACCCGTGGTGATAATAAACCACGTTGAGCTCAACCTCAAAGCAGTGACCTCTCCGCCGCGGCGCCGTCCCCTCCTAGCCGGATCACACCATTCCCCAGCAAAATATGCGTAGCTGCCAAGCCTTTGCGGCCGGTTCCGGGACACCCCTTTCCCTCTTACACGCAACCGGGTAGGCCTAGTTGCAGCTGGCTGCGCCTGCTTTCAGACAACGCGGGATAAGGAGCGCAGTCCGGTGATAATCACAACATCCCCTTCTGGGTGTTTCCGTCGCGTGCCATTCTTATCGCCTTCGTCATAGCCATTACTTCGTTCTCCTCCGGACCTTCTCCGACTCCGCCGCGCACTTCATCCCGCTCAGCCATCTCTTCGCTGTTACTGACGCCCGATGTGCCAGTAACGCTGTGTTCTCTGATTTCCTTCCTTATTAAACTGGGTCCATATGTATTGTATATTGTTATTTTTGACGTCCCTATTCCCCAACAAACGACGTTCTGACCTGCACTTGCTTGCACGGTTGACTGGCGAACTTGCGTTGTCTGGATTTAGCGCTTTGTTCTCAGCTAATCTTTGTAACGAACTACAGTATCAGTCCCTGTCCTCTGGCCAGTTCTGGTCTGCGCCTTCCTGCGCCGCACTTGCCGTACTGCACTACATGACGAGCACTTAATCAACATGCAAAATTTGACCAATCGACCAGATTTGCAGCCTCTATTGCGATCCGTAGGGCCGCGCGCTGAATTTGAACTCCGTGTTTGACTTCAAAATTTTGGGGGTTTACTGACCGAAATATGCCCTTACGCAGCCGTAGAAACCGATTTGCCGACCTCTGTTTCCACCCTACAGGCGTGAATCACATATGCATTCGCGTATAAAGATGGGGAAGATTTTGAGAGTTCCTTGCAAGAGTGCACTTCGCCTCGCACCCGCAATTTGTTTTGCAACCAGCCATAACGTACGACATCGGCTTGGCATTGCACGCCAATTCGGTGTCGCAATCAGGGGTCGGCAAACGCCGCTGGTACAGCGGGTCCTTCCGTAGTACTTCAAATTATATGGTGTTTTGTTTAAGCGGACCTATGTTAGCAATTGTACAAGCAAATAATACATTATTTACCTTGTAACCACAAGTTTCCCGATTTGAGAGGCCGCAATCCCTTTAATGTTGCAGAAGCTTGACATCTAATAGCATATTTGGCCTTAACTTGATGCCAAACTTTCATTTTCCGCCAACTAAGGGCGGCTTAATCAGCTTCCCAAATCGTGAGGTCCGCATCTCCTTTCAGTATCAGTGATAAAACAGTGCATGTGTGCTTGTTTAGCACAATCCATGCGGCCAATCTTTGCGATAGACGAGATGATCTTCCATGTATTGGCGCTTGCGTTGGACCCCTGCCTGGTGAACATGTAGATATATTAGTAGCATCATAACGCAGAGACCTCGCCGCGTACACCGCCAGCGAAGCGCGAATGGGAGGGTCCCCTCGCGAATGGAAAACGGAACGCGTACGGCGTCATTTGTGCGCTGAAAGGCTGAACCGACCTACCTTTTGAGTTTCTTAGGAAACTGCGGCGCATATCGTGTCATGTATGTCGCATGTACTCACTGATTACAACAACAGGATGTAAGTAGCATAGCTCCAAATGCGGACTGTGCTGCTCGTATGAGGAGTGTAAGGTTTATGTGTGCGCAAACATGTCTGCCAATTAAAGGCTGAAACGTATTCAGATTTACAGTTGAATTCGTTAATGGACCTACGTTGGCCTCTATGACGTTATTTCCTGCCGGAGAAACGTTTAATTGCCGAGGCTTGCCATTGATTATATGGGTGTTAATTTGAGCAGCATGGCTCGAGCGGGACATGTTTCTCAGCTCTGAACGAATGTGGCGATGGATATGTATCGGGCGACAAGAAGGATGTAGGCCAGATGCTACAAGAACACTGTACGTCTTGTATTTGACAGGCCTGCTTGTCGTCAGCGCTACCAGTTTGCAGCTGCGGTCCCATGAATCGGACGCTTACTTCGACCAGTTTCATTCGCCATCATCTTCTTCGGAAGAATTTCCATTACATCATGTGAATGGGCGTCGACAACTTGGCCAGGATAACGCCAATGTCGCAACCGCCACCGAGCTTCTGGGAGCGCTGCGGGATCCCCAAATCAGCGTCATCCGTCTGACAAGCGCGTATATCAGCCTTAACACATCGGACTGGACTGACATGAAGCAGCCATTACTGCTCTCTCGGTCGTTGTTGTTGCTTGGTGGTGGTCGGTACGACTACGACGGCCGAGCCATTGTTTTTAGCCCCGATGGCCCCTACGTCACCCTCGACTCCGCCAGCGTGGTCGGCAAATTGCAGCTCGTAAGTACCAATTCCACAGCGGCACCTGCTGGTTTGGGGAATAAATTTTCACTGCAGCTCCAAGGGGTGTGGCTCATGAACCACCTGCCACCAACTGGGTATGCCCCTTTAATCGTGACGTCCCGCTCCAGCGGCTTCATCAACTACATCGACTGTGTCGTGGAGCGCTATGTTGGCGAGCACCTGAATACGACCGCGCATGAGGCTGCATTGCTGCCACCAGTGGTGGGACTATCACAGCAGAACATCAGTATGGTGTCAGGCTCCTGGTGCCTGCCCATACCACCTGGGTCGCCAACAAGCACAGTTCCTGCCCCTGGGCATGAGCAAGCTCAACACTGCTTCAACGCAGCTCTGCTGTACCTCCATTTTGGGACACAGGTTTGGCCTCAGTGCCTATCAATGGACACAAACAACACTGCATCATTGTCTGGACAACTGCAGAGTGCCATACCATGCACAGCATCATTGCAGCCTGCTGGGAATACCTCCACAGTAGTCAGCTCCCTTGTTGTCATGCTCTCCAACTGTACTTATACTGTGCGTCATGAAGCCTCATCAGACTGCATCCAAGCTTACGGGCCAGACTACTGTATCTACCTGCTGCAGGCCCAGCTGGAGGTCACAACTACCTACCTGCAGCAGGTCACAGGCCACAGGGGCAGCCAGCTAGGTTTGAGCCCGGGTGTTAGTGCAGGTATTGCTGTTGTAGCGACACTATCTAGCTGCCTGGCCCTGGTCCTGCTTGTGCACTTCATTCGGCGCATTCAGGAAGGCCATCGGACACTCACATTGGCAGTGCGGCCACCTGGCGCCACACCCACGACGACTCTTGTGGTAACTGGTATGTAGACTGTGATGGTGTGGACGAGTCCAGCAGTGACACGAATGGATGGATTGCTGCTATGATGTAATGTATGCATAATGAAATACATTAGACAGTTTTCTTGGTAAAAGGGCAAATTGGATATGACTGCCAATGGGTGTTTTTCTGAAGTACTTACAACTAGTTGTGATGTGGCAATTGGTACAAGCAAAAATCTCATTTCTGATCTGAGTTTGAATCTCAACTGTAGCGGTTCTGCAACCGCTGATTAGCCTGTGGGTGCTGCCATCAGTCAGGTACTTTCCTGAAGCCGTGGTATAACACAACTCTGCTGCAGTTGTTTCTGTGCACATGCCATACCCAACCCCACCTCCCATGGTGCACCTTCCAGTGGCTAATCGTGATATTTACACCATTCTGGTGCGCTGCTTATCTGTGCGATGTGTGCACCCTCCTCCTCCCCGCAGATATCCAGAATAGCACCAACCTGTGGGAGCAGCTGCCTACAGCAGTGATGAATGAGGCGCTGCGCTTGCACCACCGCTGCCTGCGTGGACTCCTGCTCAAATGCAATGGTTAGTGTCCATGGGCTGATGGAGTTGCAAGGGAGTGGGAAACGTGTGAAATATGTGTATGCATGTTGTGATGGGGCAGCCCTGGATTTCACGTTGGCTTAAACCAGGTAGGCGCCAGACACTGCACAGAGGTGTGTGTTGCCAAGCAACATGCCATATCCATGCTTCCCAAGACTGCAGTCTGGCCCTCTCATTAATCATACGCTAACTCCCTTCCATGTTGGTCTTCCTCTATTCCTTTTATCCACCCCTGTTTATGCAGGGTATGAGTCTGCCACAGAAGGTGACTCGTTCATCCTGGCCTTCCATGGACCATTGGATGCTGCTCGGTTTGCTATCCTGGCCCAGGTGGGCATCTGATTGCGACCCCTACATTAGCGCGTTGGTATCTCATCTGTCCAATTACCTGGGTTGATCCCTTTGTGGCCCAACACTGCAGCGACTGAAGCGTGATTTTTGTTTGTGAGCTGTATGGCCACTACTGCCCCTCGGCACATTCAGTCAGTGACACTACACAGGGTAGGAATTATTCAGCTGCTCCTGCTGTGGAAATCCTGATAGTATGCAGCCTGATACATGTTATGCTTGCTTTGTATATGTTTGTGCGTGTTATTGACTTAGGCTGCGCTGATGGAGCTACCCTGGCCACAAGAGCTGTTGGAGCATGAGGATGGTCGAGAGGTGAGCAGTAACATGTTGGGTCTGGTCTGACCAGGAGTGCAAATGCACATGCACCTCTACCCGAAGGAGTGATGATAACGGCACTAAGAGAGCGTTTGATGAGCGGCTGGGACCATACGTGTCTGACTGTCTTGCCAGAGGAGTACCCATCAGATGGGAAGCAACCGGGAGTGCAAATGGCGAAGTATAAGCACTGGATGGGGCTGCCCTTTTCGGGAGCCGCAGCCGTCATGTGACCAACACATGCTAATGTTTTCATTTCTCGTTTAGCACATCGTAAGCTAATGCAGTTTCGTTTATGTTGCTGGGCTTTGGAGGCAAACAGAGCATGAAGGGGCAAGTACCATGTCCCCAGGGGGCAGCGGGGTTGCCGCTGTTGTGGTACTAATAGCCGAATCGAGGATGAAAAACACGTGTTATTTGAATGCCCAGCCTATAATGATATTCGTGCTGAAGAGGGATTCGATCATCAACAGAGCATGTTGGAGGCCATGAAATGGGAACCCGCACGTCTTACAAGGATGTTGGAACATATGTGGGCTCACCGAAACTCAATTACCCCCTTTGGACGCTAGTCTGGGCTGATGTGCGGTGTTTTCCTTTCCTCCGTGGCTATTAGGCGTTGTAGTATAGCCCTTGGGCCTTCGGCTCGTATAGTCTTACAGGTATGGGGTCACACAACCCAACCATGTAACACACACACACACATGCACAAATAAGAGGGCCGTATGGGAGCATGTACACCTACATATGGGACATGAACGTTCATGTCCAGCATGTCAGCTCCATTCATAGTATGATTTCATAC
>NW_003307636.1:135726-178274 GCF_000143455.1 Volvox carteri f. nagariensis
CGGCCCTCTTATNTTGTGCATTTGCACTCCTGGTCAGAGTTAACTCTGTTATTTTAGTTGGGTGTGTGTGTGAAGAGTTACATGATAAGTGAGTGCTTGCTTCAGGGAGATAGTGTTTGTTGCTTTGTGTTGTGAGTTCTGGGAACTGAAGCTCAGTGTACACATTCCTAGTGTAGTGTGCATCAAGGTTTAACTAGGCAAGCAACTTGCCTGCCTGATAGTGCTGTGTTGGTAAAGGCCACCAACTTGAGAACATGAATAGAATATTTCATGGAGGCATGTATGTGTGTTTTATTTATTTGTTCAATTGCACACATTCAGCTCTGTGTGTCAGCAGAAATTCGCGTAAACAAGATATTGAGTAACTGGAAAACCCACTTTCCTTCTACACTCCGCAGGTCTGGGCTGAACCAGCTCGACCAAAGGCAGTAGCGCTTGGAGCCCTACGGGGTGGCGGCCACCGCACACTGAGCCGGAGCCCGGCCCGCAGCAGCCCTTTGCTGGCGGCAACGGGCAGCTCGGGGGGCCACCATGGCAACAGCAACACGGCTATGGACGATGTTTCTGATGATGACGAACTCAACACGTCCACAGCTGCGACACCAGCAGCAGCAATGGTGTGTGACCAGACCAACAGTGTGGGTGCCCGGCTACACAGCTACTCATCAGCTCCTCAAGGAGGATCTCAGTCCAAGTCCACACCACGGCATGGCCAGCAGACCCCTCCTACCACGAATGCACGGCAAAAGCTCGCCGGTTTCCCTACCTTGGATGAGCGATCAGCATCCAGTCCCATGCTGGCGAGCTACGGCTCTGGCCCACTGGTGGCTCGGCAATTCCCCAGGCAAAATGGTCCTGGTAGCCAGGAGCATCGGTCATCCATGGTGTCTGAGGGGATGGGATTGGCCAAGCAGCCGGAGGAGCTGGCATCAGGTGTGCAACAGACATCCAGTAGGTGGTGATTCGGTTCAGTGGTAGTGACAGGCGGGTGGGTAACACAAGGCAGGGAAGGCACTTCAGGAAGGCAATGCACTTTGTTACGGCTTGGTTGTCATGTATGCGGGCTGGTAGACACAGTAGGGCTAGCGCTTAACATCGAACATGCTGTGTCAAGCTCCATCATGCCCATCAGCATGACACATTCTTTCCTTGGCATGCTTGTGCAACCTGTCAGCTGGCCGATAGGGTTCTTTGTGCCCTTTTCCTGCCCCATTATCTGAATGTCACCACCACAGGGAACAGGCCATACATGACCGCCTCAAATGAGCCTTGTGGTGCCTCGCCTGGTGCAGGCACTCACTTTCGGCTGGCCACTTCAAAACAGGCCACGAGCTCATGTCCTGCACCCACCATAACTGCTGGGCAGGAGGGTTTACAGCCCCCAGATTTGACAACCCGGGAGCTTGAGTTTCTGTTGAACCGCAGCTGTGCCACCAGCCAGCTGGAGGGAGCAGAGATGCAATCCATGCCCCAAGGAGGGGGCGCTAATGGGCCGCTGCTGCCTGCAGGGAAGGGAGGAGAAAGAACTGGCATGGGCAGGAACATACAGCCGCCTACATCCCTCCCACAGAGCCTGATGACCATGCCCAAAGCAAACCTTGCCCAGGTCGCTTCTGTGAGTGGTAGTGTTGATAGTGGCGGCCACAACACAGGCATGCGGGGGTTAATTGGCCGCTCACGGAGTGCCACAAGTGGTGATGATGGCTTAATGGGCACCCTTGTGGAAAGCCTTAACTTGCAGTTCTTGAACCGGACAAACAGCAGTAACCGCACAGTGACAGCAGCAGTGGCCGCCGCCACATCAATGCCTGGCAGTACTTCTGATGGTGCAGCAGAAGCCGCTGGTCTTGCCTTCCCCGGCTGGGTTGCAACCTCCGGTATGGGTGTGGCAGGTGGGGTCAACAGCTTTGACCGGCCTCAGGCAGGCAGCCTGAAGGGAGCCGACAGCCTGACTTGGGCCACCAACCCTCTGGCATTCATTCCCGAGTCCAGTGCTGGCCAAGACCCCGCTGCCAGGCACCTAGGTGGCAAAAGTGCGAACACCAAGTTGAACGTGAATGCAATCCAGGTTGCAAACCTTCAGAACCTGCCGGCGGGGCCTGGCCCAAGCACCGGTGGCACATGGCTGCCTGCACCCAAAGTGGGGTCCACTGCTGTTAGCCCAGCCAACATCCAGGGTTCCCTTTCTCCGGATGCTTCCACTCCGCCTATTGCTGCTGCTGGGGAGCTGCCAATAGCAAAATTGGCTGATCCTCAGGAAATGCTGGCTCCTAATGGCAGATATTCCACTGCCACTGCTCCTGGTTTCTACCAACTGACCCATGGATCAGCCCGGCCTCTGGCAGAGGGTCTGGAGGAAACACCCTCAGCACCCAACTCACTGGACGATGACGACCTGCCTTGTAGTGTAATCTTGGTATCACAAGACGATTCACAGCAGCCGCAGCAGCAGCTGACACCCAAAACCACACTACCAATTGGCACACATGCCATGCACCGCAAGGGCTCTTTCGGCTCCTCCCTACCAATGGTGCCATCACGGCTGGGACCCCGGCCTGTGATGCCACCCGGTGTGTTGCAGCCACGCTTTAGCGAGTCGTTGCGGCCCAGCTCTGTCATTAGTGCAGCTGCAGCATCAGCAGGAGCATTGCACAGTGATGAAGTTGGAATGGATAACCCCGGTCCTAGCACCACCTCCGCCATGGGCTATGGCAACGAGGGTTTTGCAGTCTCTGAACTGCATCTTCGGCAGCTACTTTCACCTTCCATGATCCTCACCAACCGTGCCACCATGTCAGAGCTGGTGATGCTGCTGCACGGTGACGGTGCTGCAGTGAATGCCTCCACAGGAGCGGCTGGCACAAATACTTCACCTTTTTTGAAGGCAGGCAGCTTTGGGGCGGCAGGACAAGCTGGGCCCTCTAATGGCGCCACAACCACCGTCTCTGCAGCTGTAGCAACTGCAGCCGCGGGCTGCATTCCTCACCCACTTCATCACTGGCCAGTCTCCCAGGAGCTATTGCTTCCCTCTTCCTCTCTGGAGGGTGGGGCCATGCAGGCAGATTCCAGTGCCATTGGGCCGGCCATAAGTGCCCAGGAATCATCACGGTGTGAGGCTAACAACAGGCATGTGGCACATGTGGCACATTACAGTCAGGGCCTGATGCCGCAGGTAGGACCGACTGATTACAGGTCGCGTGCACACACTTTCCACGGGTTCCAACAGCCAGATCAGTCGCCTCCTAAACCGGCGTCTAGCAGTACATCGTATGGCATGCTAGGCGGGTCAGCACCGCTGCAGATGGGCCGGTACATGGCGCCACGGACTGCACTGACCCGTACACGGACACAAGCCCTGGAGATGATTCCACTCCCGGAGAAGATACACGAGGTGGGAGCTCATAAAGGGTGTGGGGCGCCTGGGAGCAGCGAGCAGGGAATTATTATGTGGGGCTGCATGCTACTGGGCCGGCGGAGCTGCAGCAGAGCATGTGGTGCTTCTGGGTAGGGAGAGCTTGCGGGATGTGTGGGCACCTCAGGAGGCGGCTCCAGACCCCGGGGTATCGCAACTCAGCGTCAACCACACTGCACACTGTGGGCCGCAGCATGATGGACCATGATGGGGCTCAATCTTACCTGTTGTAGCGTGGGCAGGAAGAAAACATCCGGCAGCTTTTTTAATGGAACTAGGGGTTCCCTGGGCTGTTGTGTAGTGGTACCCAGTGGTTGTGTTGTGATGTTTTCCTGAAACATGATGGCACATGGCCCTGCCCCCGCAGGTACGGGAGACGTGGCGCCAGCTCTGCGCCTCCAACTGGCCGTTGGTGACTGCACCCCGACTGGCGGTGGAGGCCCGCAAGGCGAGCGTTTCCCTCGACCTACAGAACACGTATAGCGGCGGTCTGGCCCCCATGCTAACCCACCCCGAGGCGGACGGAGATGAGGAGGAGCCACAAGATGTGCAGCAGCAGCAGCAGCACAGCCTGCACCTTCACAATCTGCTCCCGCACCACAGCCACACCCATAATCATCACAATCGTGGCGGCAAATCAAGCAAGGGCCCAGTGCTGCTGTTTCGCGGGTAAGTTGGGTGAGGAGGGTCCAACCGCATTGTGTTGCACTGCACTGTCGGCCCTGCACTGGAGTGCAGCCAGCGTCAGAAGAGGACCAGGACTCACGCGCATGAGGGCTGGTTGCACTGTTTTGATGTTTAATGTCCCTACAAACGCTTGTCTGTAGGGATCTGGTATTGTTGCCGCTGTGCAGTATTGGTATGCTGGCACTGGACATAGAGGCAGCCTGGTCCTCGTGCTTGTCCGCGTCTTCGTCCCCGTGCTTGTCCTTGCCTGTGTCACACCAGAACCTGCACCTGCTCCATCGTTCCAGTCTTTGCTCTTTTTGCTTCCATTTCACCACGTATCGGGACTCAATTCTCAATTATTTGATGATGGTGATGGTGATGGTGATTCTCATGCCCGTACACCTGTCTCTACCCTCCCTGTCCCCACTGGCTCTCTGTGTCTGCACACAGGTGCCGGGTCCGTATGGGACTGCACACGGGCATTCCGCTGACCACCGACGTTACATTCAACCACACCACCGGCCACATGGCCTACAGCGGCATGCCCATCAAGGTGCTCAGGAGTGGCTCTCATTCACCTGCTGTGCTGCACGGAATGGACATTCACACGACTTGTTTGGCTGTACACTGTCTCCACATCAACGTGCATATTCTCCTTGCTTGGTGGATTGTTCACCTTCTTACCTCCTGGTCCGCCAGGTGTTGTGTCCTGTTGTGTTGTGGGCTGCAATAGGTATCGTATGGACATACCTGCTCCGACACACACGTTCATGTGTCTGTACGGAACCCCTTGGAGGCGCCGCATGGATGCAGCCGGGCACATGCCGGGCAAGGCTAGCACCGCCTCCCATCCCCCCTGTTGCTGTTGGCGCCTTACAGGTCGCCAAGGCCGTGGGTGACGGTGCTGCGGGTGGCAGTGTGTTGCTGTCCAACACCACCTTCAATCTGCTACACCCGCACCTGGGGGAGCTGCCCAACCACCCAGAGGCGCACTACTGTGGGGATGTGCAGGTAAAGCTTGAGAGAGAAAAAGAGTGGGGCGATTGAGCGGGGGACAGGTTGCTGAGTGTCATATCTGCAACCAGTCCGCAACCCCTGCCCAACTGTCCCCCTCCCGCGCCGCCCCCCATCTGACAGATCGAGTTGGTGATTCGCTCCCTGTACATGTTGGTTTCTCGCGACCAGCAACCTCGACTGGGCTACCTGGCTTCGCTCCGGAACCTGCGCTTCCTGCAGGTGGGTGGGGACCGAAACTGGGGGGGGCCACTGGGGCTTGACAACACACACTGATGCACTTGTGCATTGGGCATAATCACCTGCCGGGGACAGGCAGCTTGGCAAGCTCTTGGCCCGGCGGCGGCTCTGAATTGCTGTATTGCATGTCACTGCATGAGGTGCCCGTGTTCCCTGGTTAGCCGCAGGGTATTGTCCGCCCGATTACCCCGCACACAGGCACACTGAGTGAGGGGACGAGCCGGTGGCCCGGAGCTATGTTAGGCCCCCTGTCATATGTATTGGCCCCGCACACTCTAAGCCTCAGTGCCGCCCCACATCCACATCCGCACATATAGCAGCCATGTAGTCACTCACCTCCACCCACCGGGGTATGCACTGGTGCAACCGCCCTCGAACCCCCCTCCCCCTAACTGCACCACTCCCCGGGGGGAGTGGTCAACTGTTTGGGTTATCGTTCGCCGAGTAATCGCTGTACGGGCAGCTCCGAGCTGGATATTGCTTGGCTGCTGAGATGAGGCACTCTCGTTCCTCCCCACACCCACCACCCCACATCACCGTGAAGTCGCCTCCTTCAAAAGTCGCGACTGGTTAGTTACTTGTGGCGTATCATTCTATCCTTGGCATGACCTTTACTCGTTCGTGGATCGTCTTCCCCACCACGCTTCCCTGCCCCGCACAGAATGGCAACCTGGATGCGCCCGTGGGTACGGTGGCCATTTGCTTCATGACGGTGTCGGGGGCGACCAAGGCGGTGGCGGAGCTGGGCCAGCCGGCGGTCAGTGCGCTGCAGCAAGTCAAGGTGGGGAAAGGGCGAGAGGCGGAAGGAAGGGGGGCCCCTAGGACCCCTAGGACCACCACCAGAGGAATGGCGCCGACTACCGGAAGGGCCTACCGGAGGGGGGGGGTGAGGGAGCGGCAGCGTGACGCCTGTCTAGCAGTAAGGCCAGTGGCGACTTTTCCCGCCCTCCCCCCCACCGGGGCATCCCGAGTGCTAAGCGACCATCACCCCGTGCAGACTATTGGAGTGGTTGGACTCATGCAACCCACCCAACGTATGCGTGTGACTCATGCAAGGACGTGTTGCTGCATGCCCGTTCTTCCCGAGCTGGGCGCTGCCCCTCCACCCCCCTGCAATCCCCTTCCCCCCTTGCAACCCATTTCACACCCGCAGTCCATCGTCACCCGGGAGTGTTGCGAATGTGGCGGGTTTGTGGTGGAGGCCACGGACGGGTTGTGTCTGGCGGCCTTCATGGAGCCGGCAGCGGCGGCCATCTGGGCCTTGCGTTGCAAGGAGGTAGGCGCACAGGGTAGTGCAGTGGTGCAAGCTGGTATGTAGCTGTAGCTGTAGCTGTTCTAACCATAAGCGATGCAGCGACCTCCCAATCAACCCCCGTCACTCCATCACAGTCCGCATAGTGAGCCAATCCGCAACTGCCCGGGGAGGGAGGCTGTTGGTTTTCGCAGAGGGGACTGGGGGTTCCAGCACCCACCTGGATACAACACTTTCCACAATCGTGTGGCTGACTTAGCCTCCCGCCTGCTTGCATTCGCCTCTTGGTGGGCTCTGAACCTGCTTGGCGCACCCGAGTTGCAAGGAAGGGCTGTTAGGCAGATCTATCCCCTGCTCCCAAGCCTCCCGCAACCCTGCCACAATGACACGTGGAAAGGCCCCCTCCCGCCCCTCCCTGCTGCACACGTCGACGTGGGAACCCCCATAGCCTCCCCACGTAGGACCTCCACTCAGGACTCACACCCACTCCCCACCCCCCAGGCCCTGGCCGCACACTCCTGGTCCCCCGAGCTGCTGACCTCCCCGCACTTCCGTGAGGTCCGGGACTTCCAGAAGCTGCACCGGGGCCGGGGACTGCCCAGTCGCCGGGTAGCGACTGTGGTCACCAGGGGCCCCCGCATCCGCACCGGCATTGCAGTGGGATCGGTCACTGCGGAGGTGTCCTCAGCCACTGCCAGGCTGTCGTACAGAGGCAAGGTGATGAATCGCTCCGCGCGTGTGGCAGCACAAGCAGCTGATAACCAGGTGCGGGTGAGGGCGAGGGTGTGTGTTGGTTTGCAGTTGAGGTTCTTGTGTGCATGTGCATGTCGTGTAGGGCAAGAGGGGAGGGGAACTGCCCTGGGGTTCAAGGGAGGGAAAGGGAAGTGAAGGGGAAATGTGTTGCCGCTCTCGGTGCCAAGCATCAGGCCATAGCACTCAGCGAACCCGCCCGGTGACCACCGATCGGTTACCTGATGTCACCTGATATCACCTGGGTGGGTGGGCGGATGGCGAAAGCTCACCCAAGTACTTCAGCGGGGCTTATGGTGTAGAAGGCAAAGTTGGGTCAACTCTCCTGCTGCACTCCGCATCGCTGGCGCCCGTCACCTCCATGCCAGCCGTGCTTTCGCGCCTCGTATATGCTCCCCTCTGCCGGGCCCCTCCCCATCTCGACACCGTCCTTTTCGGTAGTTGACTCCCTCCCTCCCCACTCTCGCTGTGTTCCGCCGCAGGTCCTGATGTCAGCGGATGCATGGAAGCGACTGGTGGCCACCGCCGGCATCTGTGCAATCATGGCCGATGGGGCGCCTCTAGGACCCTCCAGTGTGAGTGACCGGCAGCAGGGACCGAGCCAGGCCCACAAGCTAAGTCCAAACCCGAGCCTGGGTCAGCGCTCAATGGCGGAATCAGCTCATGAGCTGTCCGTGCGTGGCGGCATTCCACTTTGCCGAACACCAGGTGGCAGCTTTGTCTCCAGTAGTGCCCCGAGCCCCTGCCCCAGCCCGCTACCAATAGGCGCACACCCATCACCCAGTGGCCTATCCAACTCCACCTCCACCTCCGCCGCCGCCGCCACTGCCGGTGCTGCCAGCGGCGAGGCCGGCAATCAGCTGCTGCTTGACGCCAGTCAGCTGGTCTCAGACACATTTTCGGAGGGTGACTCGGAGGATGTGGAGCAGCTACTCTCGGCGGCAGCGGCCGTGGGAAAGACGCTGCCTGCTCTGCCACTGGGATACATGCTGTCGGGCCGCAGTGCAGGCAGTTTCACACTCAAGGGCGTATCGGAGCCCCAGGAACTGTTCGATGTGCGCATGGAGCTTCTGGTGGTGAAGGCCGCAGCGGGGATCTCCACTACCACCGCCGCCAGCTCCACATCACCATCACCATCGCCACCGCCACCGCCATCAGCTCGAAGTCAAAATCCATCGTTAGCTCATTCGCATACAGCCCAGTCCCCCGGGGCGTTTGGCGGTGGTAGCAGTGCCCTCAGCTCGTCAGTGAAGCCACGTCCCGCCGGCGGCCAGTTCAAGTTCCAGAACGGCGCCTGTGGGGGCCCTATGGCGGGTCGCCCGCAGGGCAACACGCAGCAGCAGCAGCAGCGGCGGCAACTTCAGCCGCTGAGGGCCTCACACGAGGAAATTGGCCAGCCGCCGGCACCACCGTCGGGAACCGAAGCTTGTTTGCTTTCCCCTCAACAGGTTGTGCAACCTGGAGTTGACAGCAGCAGTGCGGGTCCGAGCGGACCTGGTGTACTGGGGGCGGGGACCCTCGCTGGTATCGCACCTGCGTCATGTGGGAGCGAGTTGTGGCGCGCTGCCGGCGGTGAGTTAGGCACCTCCCTTCCCGTCCAAATAGCCACTGGAGGTCACGGCAACAAAGTTACGGCGGGAAGCACAGGACACAACAAAGCAGCCGTCGGGGCGTCCACCACACCGGTTGCACAGCACCAGCAGCAACAGGCGGTAGCAGGCGGCAGCACCCCAGCGTGCGTACCTATGGGACCTGAGGTGCAGCAGCAGGGGGCCACTGAGGGCACCAATGAAGGTGGTGGTGATGAGGACCCCACCGCGAAGCCCTCGAAAGCACTGGCAGGGGACGCGCTTCTAGAGGCGCTCGTGAGCGCGGTGCTGCTTGAGGATGGAGAGGAAAGAAGTGCATTGGTAGCGGATGTTGGACCCGGCGTGTGAGCGAGGGAGGGGGGGGGAGAGAGGGAGCAAGGAAATAAACCCTGTTGGAACTGAGCCGCTGTTGATCCCTCGGACCCTCAGAAGAGTATTGGCACTCCTGACGGCTTGGAAGGCAAGTTTTGAAGTCCACTCTGAAATAGATGTATGGCGTGTTAAGGCATATCATTACTGTGAGGGCCACGTTTCGTCAGATAATAAACAACGTTGCAACGTTCAACTTGCACCCGGGATGCATGTCTTCTATATTAGGTCACGTGCCAATGTACGTGCTCATGTGCCGTGGCATGCTTGAACGGGACGTCATATCTTTGGGGGGTGTAGTGTCCAGAAGGAACCTAAGGCCTGAATGTGTGCAGTCGACAGTGTTCGACTCATCGGATTCATCTCCGTGCAGCCCCGGGGGGTTTTTGCAAGCAAGGAAAGGCAAATGAGGAAACTGCATTTCATACATCGTGCAACTCGGCGAGTCTCTGGTTGGATGCCGGAGAGCCATTCACTGGTTTATATTTTGTGACGAGGGGCGCGACGTGAGCGAGCGTGTGATGATAGGTGTGGCATAGGAAGCAAGCGCAGCCCACTGGAAAGGTGATGTGTGGGGTACCTGCGTGGATGGCCCGTCCAACTTATTTAGTTTCTGAATCAATAAAATGATATTTTTTGTTAGAGTGCTATGTAGGCATGCGATGATCTGTTGCCACCATAACAGATGAGCTGCGTGACGTGAAGGTAGTTTTGAAGTGTAGGCTCAGCACCACCACGTAATGCGGACCTCGCGACTAATCGTAATCACTGGAAAATGGAAAAGGACAGACCTAGGAAGGTACCGCCGGCATGCACGGCTAATCGCAGGCTGGGGCGGGACATGCAGGCATCAAGCCCGCCTACCGAATACAGGATAGGATAGCGCCCACAGGCGGTTTCGGAACGCCGGTCTTGTTGCAACAGCACATTTGTTGCTTGCTCTTTTGCCACTTCATGTTCGTGTGCAAGTATGGGGGCATGTAAATGTCAGACAACACCCATTCGCGTGATGAGGACGGTGTGTGTGTGTGCAATATACACGTGCATAAGAAGTGATTGTGTCTTATTTGCTTCTGATGGTCATGTAAACTGTGCGGTAGGCGATGGCCGCAACGACGCCGTACCAGCTTTACTTTGCTGCCGGGGTTGCAGCAGCTTGGTGACCGCATGCATTCGGCATGTTGTCGCCTGCTGGCTTTGCCTGCCTTCTGATGCATGGTGCAAAGGTTAAAAATATTGACACCGTGGGCTTTAATTGTCAGTTTGGGGGAGCGTTGCTGCATCCGACTCCCGCCTTCTGGGGCTTGCTAGGCAACCTGCCTCCGTGCAAAGCTCTACCTGCGACGATCTTGCTTTCAAGTGTGGGTCGCTACTGATGCGTGCATCACGTGTAGGGTACAGCACACATTGCATGTCTGTGCCCTATCTGAAGTAGCGGGCTTCTGCAAGGGTAGCCAGGATTGCCGTATCATGTAACAATTACGCAAGCAGGGGGGTAGGACGGGTGTACGGAAAGGCGTCCATATGATCCATGCTTGCCTTGCTTATGGTTTCTTCGATGGTGGCAAGCAGCTGAAGTCTGCAGCATTGAAAATTCCGTAACTGTAACAAAAACCTTTATTGCATCAGTACCTCCCTGTTCTGCTTACCGTACTGAACATAGCTGGGCGCGCACAGCCCTGTTACGCAACTCAATTCTTTTGCTTCTATCTTCACAGATAAAACATACACGCCAAGCATGCATTGACCAGGCGTGGCGGACGACTTTTATTCAGCCACCGAGTTCGTATCGACGTTTTACCACATTTATTGAACGCCGCGACTGTGCATAGGATGTCATAACATTTCCTTCTTATTTAGATCGACACGTCCTTGTATGGTAACCTGGCTCTATTAGGGAGTGCCCCAGGCTTTGCAGTGGCGGCAGGACTATTTTCGGAGGATTCTTTCGAGTAATTCTCAAAATCTTGGGCATATTTTTTTTATCTCTTATGCAGCATCACAATGAGGTGGTAATGAGGGCATCTGTCTACCACGATAGTTGCGTAAATTCACCTGGCTGGCGCCATGGGAAAAGTGCTAAGCTGTCTTTGTTCGCCTTCTTTAAGTCACGCAGCTCAGAAGGCTTCTTCAGCTTCTGGGAGAGGAAAGAACACCACATTGCCCTCCCATCAGGCTGGCACCTTAACCACACTATCGTTTTCAAATGCAAACGAGAAGCTCCAAGACGCCATCCTGGTGGACCATGGACAACAAGCGGCTTCGCCAGAACCCGGCACAGCCAGCGGTCTCGCGTCAGCCTCTCCCTTGCCCAACACCAGCACCGTCTACGCAACCACATGCTCACCATTTTCAACAGCCCAACGAGTGGGAACTGCGGACACAGAGCTCGGCTCTGTCAGTGAAGGTCGTCCTGGCGTCCAGTCCATCATCACCCCCGCTACCGGTAACCCCTGTAATCCAGAACCCCCGCCGGACGGCAGCAAGCCGACCTTAAGCCTCCCCGTGTGCAACTTCCCCGCTCTAGCCGTGTCTACCTCCAGCTCCTACACGCAACACACGCAACAGGCACCGCCCAGACATAGTCAGAATCTCAGTCAAACCCAGCCGGCCTTCCCTTCCGCAGCTTCCACCAGTACCGTGTCGCAGCAGCCCTACAGCACGATGCATCACCACCTCTTCCTCATCCAGCAAGCCACCAGCAGCAGCCAATCTGCCGGCGGCGGCGGCACCACCACCACCACCCCCAGCTTGCTTGGACACACCTTACCCACCAGTACGACCGCGCACACCGGCCACCTCACCACCCACGCGACAGTCCGCAGTGAGGCCGGAACCGAAGCCACCGCCCGGCTGCCCGGGGACCCCACACTGGCGCTTACCCCCGCGGCACTGCTCACATCAGACACGTCCACCACAAGACTCGTGGAGTATCTGACGTACGACAGCGTAGACACCGGACTGGCAACCGCAACGGCCAGTGCAACGGTCAACAGCAGCAACACACCCAGGCCACTGGGCCCCGGGCCCCGGGCCTTGGGGGGCTCCACCGGGACTCCCCCGGGCATGGGGACGGGAGCGGGGGCGGGGGCGGGGCCGGGGGCGGGGACCTCAGGCCCTGGCAGCCGGAAGATGACCAGCTTGCGCGCCGGCCCATCCTCTGTCGCCAGTGTGGCCGGCTCGGGCTTCTCCCTGTTTGGGGCGCTCCAGGTGTGTGATGGAGGGATGGAGGGCGGTGGTGCCACTAGCCGAACAGTTGTCGCTGTAGGGAGGGAATACGTTGAGCGCCCCGCGGTTGGTTGGTTGGTTGAATGTAAGCGATATAGTTGAGCTGTGGGGATGTAGGAAAGAGGCGGGAAGGGCGGGCGTGCAAATACCCGGACACCTGTTAGCAGTACGGCAGGTGGCCTCAAATGGAGCCATGGACAGTCCCAGCTCCCCCTTTTCAGCATCAAGGAGCACGGGGTTGCGGGTGAGGTGGGCACCAGTGACATTGAGAGAATTGCTCTTATAGTCCCAAGGGACATGTAGTACATGCCGTCGTTTTCCTCCCCCCAGATGCGCAAACCTCCTCTCGAAAACCCGCGTGCTCCTTCTACCACCTTTCATTCCCCCAACCCCCCGCCCCCATCTCTTCCAATGCTCGGGGTTTCGACGCCGTACAGGCCTTTGTAGACCAGCAGCACGCAGGCGACGCGGCGGCCCCGTCCACATCCGCCAGCAGTCTGACGGGAGGCGGGCCCACACAGAGCCCGAGCCAGGTTCCGTCGGGGGTTGGGGGCGGGGGTGGGGGCACCGGTGACCTCTTCCATGGCTTTGACCGCGGTGTGCTGGGCAGTGACAGCCAGGACGCACCCACAGCCACCCTCAGTCGCATGCGGCCCGGCGGGCAGACCCATGGTTCAGGGTCTGCACAGGGCAGAGCTGCTGGGGAGAAGAGTCGCACCCGGCGACGCGGGGCAGCGGGCGAAGGCTCCCTCTTCCCGCACAGCCCCCTGGGTCCGGGTCCGGGTCAGCCTGGCAGCCGGGGAGGTGGCGGCGGCAGTGCCCTCAGTAGTCACGACTGGCCAATGGCGGCGGCCGCGGCGGGGGGGTCCAATGGGGTTCCCGGGACTGCGGCTGGGGCGGCTGACGCGTACCACGACGTCCATGAGGGCTCTCCGCTTGAAACGGGAATCATCATTGGTGGCGGGACCGGCGGCCTGGGCTCTACCAGCAGCAGCGGCATGAATGTGGCCGTGGCGGCATTGGCGGCTGCCCGGGGTGGAAGAAAGAAGCCAACGGGGCCGGACGAAGGGGCAGCGGCGGCGGCGGCAGGGGCAGCGGCGGCAATGTCAGCCCGGGCCTCCCGGTTCAGCACCACCGCCGATGAGGCGATGGGGGTGTTTGGCTACGGCCGGCCAATGTCCGGACCGCACTCGTTTGATGGCATGACGTCGCTGCTCAGCGGTCATACGCACACATACTTCCTGGATGACATGTTCAAGGGCGGAGCGGCGCAGCTGGGGGCGGGGATGGGCGGCGGCACGGGCAGCGATGCGGACGGCAGTCGTACGGATAATGCCGTGTCGCTGCTCAGTGGCGGCGGCGGCAGCGGTAGGAAGCGTGGCGGCGGCGGTGGCGGCGGGGCAGGGCGGGTTCTGCGCATGCAGCAGAAGGCGGAGCGGCGGGAGTTTCTTTCAGCTGCTCGGAGCATCAATGACGTCCTGCAGGACGTGCAGATCTTGTCCGTGCTGGGGGCAGGCGCGCACGGCAAGGTGTACAAGGTGGGTTGGTACTGGGTGAGGTCGGACTCGGGGTGTCAACGAAAGACGTGACATGAGGGCCCCAGCAGGTCTTACCCAGAATATTACCGACGTACATATATACATACATGCATTATGGCAGTCTGAGTCGGTGTCGGGAGCACACAAGACTAACCGACTTGTGCTGTGTGCTCCCGACCCTTGCGCTGTGTTTCGGCTTCGGCCCCCGGCTCTCGCTTCCCACAGTGTAATCTAAGTCATACATACATACATATATATACACGCATAGGTGCGTCCCACCGAGCAACTCTCCACATGCACAAGTAGCAGCACACTACCCATGTTCCAAAGCCAAGCATTTGCGCGCAATTGCTCTGTCTCGTACATCATCATGCATATATTGTCAGGTAATGTGCGGCTTCACAGTACTCTCACCCATGTCGTGGTGCACATGCCCCCTCATCAGGGCGCTCTCCGGGACCGCTTCGTGGCGGTCAAGGTCATCCTCCACGACACCGACATACCTACCATCATACCCCCCAGCTCCCTGTCGGGGATGGGACGCGCAGCTTCCAATACATCGCTGGCGGCGGGAACAGGAAGCGGCGGCCTGCACTCGGGGTCAGTACCGGCCGCCAGCTCCGGAACCGACCCAGCCACCGCGGCCGCCGCTGCTCCCGCCACCGCGCCAGGCCCCTCACTACCCGTCCAAGCCGGTGCGCTGTCCTGTTTCGCCCGCACCGGCTTGGACGCCTCTCAGGGCTCCGGCTCGGACGTGATGCTATCGGCAGGCGCCGCCGCCGCCGCCGGTGCCAATGGCGCCGCCTACGGGGTGATGTTAGGCAGTACAAGCGGCGGCTGGCGGGGCACAAGCGGCTCGGGTGTACGGCCCGCCGTACACATGCTCCGGTATCAGCGTGCCGGCTCGTCCAACCTGCATGCGATGCCGTTGACATTGCCTGGCGGCCTCGAGGGCCAGTCGCAGACGTCGGTGGCCGCGGGCAACAGTCTACCCGTGCTGTCCTTGCCGGGTATGCCGCCGGTGGTGATGCCCCACAAACACATGTTGGAGGGCCTTATATCGGCCAGCGCCCAGCACCCCAACATCGTGGAGACGTACCGCATCGTGACGCAGCTGCTCAGTGCGCCCTCCATGCCGGCCTTTGTAGTGACCCGCGGGTCGCAGTCACCCCTGTGGGAAACAACCAACTTTACACCGGCGGCAATGCTGCGATTCGCCAACGGCAGTGTGGGCGGCAGTGGAGCTGGCGGCTTACAGAGGCCTGGGGCCGCTGCAGATGGAGCTGTAGCTGCAACAGCTGCGGCAGTAGGCGCCGCGGGTGCGGTGGCCGCCACTGCAGCCGGAGCCCAACTGCACTCCGCCGCATCAGGCGGTGGGACACCCGGACCACCTGCAGCAGCAGCAGGTGGGCTAGGTGGTGTCACGAACCGCCCGCAGCACGGCAGCAGCGTCCCACGCTCCCCCCTGTCGGCATCATCGCTCTCACCCCTCGGTGCAGAGTCAGCGACAGCGGGGTCCAACCGCCCGGACGGCGACCGCTGCGCCTTGATGGCCGGCGGAGCTACCGCAGTGGAAACGGGCTGCGGCCAGCGGGGAGTTCCGACCGAAGCCGCCGCAGCAGCAGCAGCAGGGTCCCATTCGGGTCGCGTCACGGAACCCGCACCCTTGGACTTTCCCAGGCTGGCCCCGGGCTGTACGGCAGCCTCTCCCTGGGTAGTCGGTCCGCATAGCCGCGCGGAGGCAGTAGCAGCAGCAGCAGCAGCACTGAGAGGCAGCGGGGGCCCATTGGAGGGCGGCATCAGAGGGGTGGCGGCGGAGGGTGAGGAGGGGCCGTCGGCTGGAGGGCCGGGGGACCTCGCGGAGGCGGTGTCACCAGGTGGGGCTTGACAGGGCGCCAATCGGGTGGCAGGGGATTGAAGAATGACCCCGCTTGTGGATTATGCCCTTGGGGTTGGGAGTCGGTGAGCTCGGTGTATGTATGTATGTACATATATACGTATGTATGTATGTGCACTAGAGTCCAGGGTGGGCATTGCCCTCCCGGATCGGGTCTTTGCTCACCTTGCCCGTTGAATCTTCAAATGCTGGCACTCCTCTCCGCCTGCACCCCGTGTAAGGTAAGTTTGGGGATGCAATAGGGGCCATCTAGCAAAGGCAGTGTGTACGACACGTAGCGTGGGACGAGTGGCATTGCAACGGAGGACTTCGTTGGCTGATCAGGGACTGATTTTGCAATCGTGTGTTGCTTCGGGGGCACCTATGCGAGGACAGCGCCAGGGACTTTTGTACAGTTGTATTGTGGATGAGATAACACCCTCCTTACACCTGACATACACACATACACACACAGCTGCGGCGCCCCACTTCACCAACAAGCCTCATGTCCCCACTGCACCCTGCCGTTCCTTGCACCCGACCGACCCCAGCGGGCGACAGCACCGGAGTCACCGGCGCTTTGGACACCAGGCCGGGCAGTGGGGCCGCCGCCACCCGCCGGGAGAACTCCTCCCTCGCCGTTTCCACACCGGCTGATGCGGTGGCCGCATCCGGGCTCAGACAGTCCGCATCGGGGTCGGCAGTGAGGGGGTCTGCAGCGGGTGAAGACCGGGCCATGTTACGGTCGTCAGAAGCCGGGTGCACCTCCCCCAGTGGGGGCGACGTGAGCGGCCAGGCATCGGTGCACCCGCCGGCGCTGCCCCCTTCGACGACTCTGACGCTTCAGCCGGATGGGAGTTTACCGCAGGTTGGCAGTCACAGCTCCTGCGGCATGTCCACGTGTGCGGCCATCGTCTCAGCCAGCGGTCTCGCCCGTGGGGAAGCAGAGGCCGAGGGTCCGGGGGAGCGTGCTGCCGTACAGCTACCCTGCGACGGCGGCAGTAGCAGCCAGGTGAAGGAGTTGGACAGCGCCACTGCGCCGCGGGACCTCGGGGGGAGTTCCGCGGTGGCAGGCGGTATCGGGGCTGAGGCCGTGTTGCCCCCGTGTTGGGGAGACCACGGTGGTGAGCGGCGGCAGGCGACTGGGGCGCAGACCAGTGGCTTGGACATGGACGGGGGAGTAGGGGACGTGGGGGAGCCGGGGCCCGGCGGCGCGGAGGACGCCCAGGGTGCTGAGGGGCAGGATCCGGACAGCGCGGAGTTGATTTTGGACTTGCTGGGGGCCCAGGCGGCAGCGCAACGCACCGCAAGCTTCCTGCAGCGGCAGCGGCAGCGGCAACAGCAAACGATGCAGGATGGCCGCAGCGGCGCGGTGTCCAGCGCCCTTCATCCCAACATGCGCCCTGAATCCGCACGGGGGCCCCTGCCCTTTGCAAACGGAGAGGACGTCCCGGGTCTATTGGAACACCGGGCTGCAGCAGCCGCCACTGCTACTGCCGCCGCAGGGACCAAGGTGTCGGGCCTAGCGGGCGAGGTTGCCAGTGGCGGCAGCGTCCCCTCCTCCACCACCCACGGCGGCCTGGACTCCCGCTCCGGCGACCTGCCCGCACCCGTGTACGACTACATGGTGGCGGACGACAGCGGCCAGATGCTGCCCCATATAGAAAATTTTGGTCTGTCCACGGCCCTCTTCTCCACCTACCGCAACAGCTTGGCGCCCGCAGATTTCGGCAGCATCTCCGGCAAGCCGCCGTACAGGCTGCATTACCTGCGTGGCTCCCAGTCCAGCGCTGGTGGTGCCGTGTTTTCAGTGCCCGGCGTCCCCCGGTGGGGCCCGGCGGGTCCTGGGGGAGCCGGTGGCGAGGGCGGTGGTGCAGGCGAGGGTGTGGGTGTCGGACCGGGCTTCAACGCCGCCACAGGCTTCACCGTTCAACCCAATGCTGCCGCAGCCCCGAAGCCCGAGGACGACCTCACTCCTCAGACGGACACCGCCACATCCCTCTCCTCGGCCCACCAGGTCATGGAGGCCAGCCTATCGCTCCCGCCGCTCCTGCCAGCTGCGGTGGCGGCGGTACAGCAGGCCAACCTGCACAGCTCCAGCACCCTGGGCAGCGGACCCGCTCCCGCCGCCTCCGCCTGGCTCCCCACCATTGACGAGCTCACATCAGGGCTGGGCCCAGACACCCTGCGCCAGTCGTCCCCCCTCCTGGCCGCCCGGAGCAGCACCGGCAGCACCCCCCGCAACTCGCTGCACCGCACCACGTCTGCGGGTACATCAGTAGAGCAGGGCACCGCCGGCGGCACCTCCGGTAACACCGAAGCCGCCGTAGCCGCCGCTACCGGCGCCGTAGCCAGTGGCGGCGGCGGCGGCGGCACCCATCGCCCCCTCGTCCCCCGGTGCACATCCAACGGCTCCGGCGCCAGCGTGCTGAGCGCCACCGGCACCCACACCGGCAACCGCTCCCTGCTGACATCCAACCCGTACTCCAGCTACGGCGGCCAGCTGGCTCCGGCTGACGTACACTATGACAAGTTGTCTTGGAGCAATCACACCCATACCAGTGCCAGCACCAGTGCCAATGTGATGCTTAACTCGGGCTTCACGGCGCTGCTGGGGTCCATTAACACCGGAGCGACGGGCGGCGGTTCCATCCCGGGAGGCGGAGGTGGGGGAGGAGGTGGCACAGCTGCGGGCCAGGTCGTCAGCGGCATCGGGGGTTGGCACCGGACCGACAGCTTGGGCGTTAATGGGCCGTCCGGGCTTCGGGTAAGGTGGGGGGAGGCGGAGTAGGGGTGTGGGTGGTGGGGCCCTGGGGTTGTCTGTCCCGTCCAGGGAGGTTGTCCCCCGTGTACTGGTTAGCAGAGGACAACGCACATCCACACCAGACTGTAGCCTTCTGTGCGCCGACTGAGTCGCTGCTCGCAACTCGGCTGCTCCTGTCAGCCCTCTTGCCCTCTTGCATGCAGGGGCCTGCAAGGGGGAGACATGCATCCGTGTCCGATACGCCCCCTCGCACCTCTTAGGGCATCCCGGCAGAATTCTCACATCCGCACCAGTTGCTAAACACATGGCCGGCACACAATACATGCACAGGCACACGTCCATGTGTTCAACCTCACCTTTTGGCCACATCTGCAAATCCGGGCCCGGCTGCCGTCCGTGCATTCCCCGCCCTTCCCCGCAGCGCACCGCCCACATGGCCCACCAACCCCCGACCGACGCCTCAGTTGCCAACCACCACAACCATCACCACGTGGCGGGGGCCAACAAGCCACCTGCCGCCGCCACTCTGGCCGCCTCCACGGGCTCCGGTACCGCAACCGACACGGTGCGCACCGTCGGTGGTGTCGGCAGCGGCGGCGGCGGCGGCAGTAATCTGGCCCACCCCCCTAATTTCCCCTCCCCTTTTTACGGCCACGATCGGAAGCTCCGGCCGCCGCTCCCCCTGGAGCCGCTCTCCCAGTCCTTCACAGACCAGCGCACCTCCCGCGCCGCCATAGGGCCCCGGAGGAGGAGGGACGCCGCCACCGCTGGCGCCATGTCCGGCGCCGGCGGGTGGGGCGGAGTCTCTCTCGCGGCCCCCGGGCGGGAGAGGTGGCAGGTGCTGATTGTTCAGGAGCTATGCGCCCGGGGCAACCTGCGTGAGGCCATCAGCTCGGGGGCCTTCCACTCCAACGACGTCACCGCGGGGACGCAGGTGGGTGGCAGTGGCAGTGGCGGTGGGTGGACATCTGGGCCCTGAGCGCCGAAGGTTCCCTCGCTGTGTTCGCTGCGCCCTGAGCTCCGCCTGCCCGGTCCGGTCCTGCCGCACCCACTGCTGCAGTACGGTAGCTTTCCTCTGAGCCCCCTTCCCCCCCTACCACCCCTACCACCCCCGCACACTCACTTGACTGGTAAGGGCAGCCGGTGCTGGGGCCCGCGACATGATGTTTGGGTTCCAAGTGTTTCTCACCACATGATTCCCCCTCACCTAGGGTATCATGACCTCAGTGTGTTCTGTACGGATGTGAACTGCTTTCTGCTCCCAACGTCCAGGTAATCGCTATGCGGCAGCTGCTGGACACGGCCGCTGAGATCGCCTCCGCCATGGCCTACCTGCACAGCCGGGCCATTGTGCACGGGGACCTGAAGACGGCCAATGTGATGCTGCAGGTATGAACGGACGTACGGACGTACATGTGTACATGGCGGGGCCATAACGGGGGAGGCCGGGCGGACGGGACATTAGCATGTGGTGGTGGTGGTGGTGGTGGGAACACTAAAACGGAGATGGGGCCAGGCAACTGGGGAGGTTCGGGCAGCTAGTGCGGGGGGGAAGGGGAGTTAAGGGGAAGGAGGGGCTCCGGCGGGGCCGGTGGGTCCGGGGTCTGGGGGTGTAAATGCCTGTGGAGCGAGGGGGGACTTCCGCGAGGTGTGGGCGAAGTGGGTGAGGGTGGGGAGGAGAGGCGGTTCGGGGGGTTCGTGTTCCCGAGGGGAGCTGAGGACTGCCCCCGGGGTAATAGCCTTTAAGGATGCTATTGAAAATGGTCATTTTAGCCGACTTGCAGTCCACCTCCCTGCACGTCGCAATAGAGGAGGAGAAGGAGGAGGGGCTCTCGGCCGTTACTCCGTTTCCCGCCCGTCTACCGCCGCCTGGCGACTGCCCCCACCCACCCACCTGCCCTGGCCCCTCCCCCTCCTCTGCCTCCAGCGCCAAGACTCCGACCCTCGGGGCTTCATCGCCAAACTGGCTGACTTCGGTCTGGCCCGCCAGCTGGCCGGTCGAGGTGCCGAGGACGGTATGCTGGTGTCCCGTATCGGCACCGTCACCCACATGGCGCCGGAGACCATTCGGGACAACATGGTGCGCGTGCGGGGAGAGCGGGGAAGGGGGGGAGGGTGGCGACAGCTGCTGCGTGTACCGGTATCCAGCTGCCGCGGGTGCGGTGCTGCCCCTCCCTGGACAGCAGTGACCGGGTGTCAGCGAGTGCAGAGGGCCGTTCTCAATTGGGGCCTCAGATGGCGGCCGGCAGGTTGTCGGCCGCTGGTTCCCGGTGCCTTGCGGCGGCGTCATCGTCGTCGTCGTCGTATGATGATTTCCCCCCTTCTCTTTCCCTGCAGCATTTATCTTCTCCTGGACTACCCGTCTTTGGTATCTGCTCCATTCGGCAGTGGTTTGTCTTACCCGTCCCTTCCCCCCTTGGAGTACCCGTCTATCCCGAGTATCAGCTTCACTCGTCTGTGGTTCTCCTTCCCCCCCCCGGGGCCCCCTCCCCCTCTGGGCCCTCCCCAGGTCCTCCTGAGCAGTGACGTGTACTCCTTCGGCGTCATATTGTGGGAGCTCTACTGCGCTCAGCAGCCCTTTGCGAACTACACAGCGTTCCAGGTGTGTGTGTGTGTGTGTGTGACACAAGTCCCGCACAATGCGGGGTTGTCTGTCTAAGCCCGGGGGCCGTGGACTATGTATGTGGGGATTTTTGGGGGGGGGGAGCCGCACGCAGTTGCTGCCCGGGGAGGGGGCGGGTGAGAGGGAACGGGCTGGGACCGCCAATATGTGCAACGCGCCAATCGCAACTCACCTGACACCTGATTGATCCCTAAACTCGTTTTCCACTTCGTCTCATCCGCCGCCCGCCCTCCACTCCCCCTCCACTCCCCTCCACTCCCCCTCCACTCCCCCTCCACTCCCCCTCCACTCCCCCCGCCTGTTTTGCATGTTGTTGCGCCCGCGGTACTCTCCGTAGCTCCTATCCGCCGTCGTACAGTACGACGAGAGGCCCCAGTTTCCAGTCCACTGTCCGCCCGAGTACGCCGCCCTGGCCGTGCGCTGCATGGCCAAGGACCCCCGGCAACGACCCACCTTTACAGAGGTACGGCAGCGCTCCCGTCATGACGCCCCCATGAACGGGCCGTCCTCCACCCCCGTCATGCGGTCCCTGCACCGCACCGCACACAGCACCTCGATACCAAGTGGGCTGCCCTCCACTCTCCCTCCCCCTCACTCTCCCTCTTCGTCGTTTACCTCGTTCTTGGGGTTGCCCCTCCCGCCCGCCCTCGCGCCCTCCAATGGATGTCTGGACTCTCCCACCCGCCCACTCCACCCCCGGCTGTGTGTGTAACCCACATCGTCCCCGCGGTGGCCGCACGCACATACATACATTCACTCACACGCGCAGGTTTACAAGGAGCTGATCTCCATTCGCGACGAGCAGTTTGGGGTCAGCGGCACAGGACCTGGCGGTCTGTCGGGGGGCACTATCACCGTGCCGCTGGCTCAGGCTCGCAAGGAGGTGACCCGCGTGTTGCAGAGCCACCTGCAGATCATGTCAGGTGAGAGGCCCCAGGGGGGGAGGGGGGTGGGGTTGGGGGGTCGCAGCTCCCCACAGGGCCTGGTGCGGCTGCAGGGCGACTAGGTCGTTAACCTGGTCGCCTGGTGGCGGGGGTGTACCACCCCGGGGACCACCATCCGGGTGATATTGCAGTGTAGCAATCCGCTTGGTGACCGCCATCACCGTCATCATCACCATCATCATCACCGTCATCATCACCGTTGTCATCACCGTCACCAGCATCACTACTATCATCACCGCCAAATTGCACAAGTAAACACACACACACACACACACGGTTAGGAGGGGACGGCCGTCCCCTCTATAAACCACCGTCCTGCCGCTCCCCTCACACTCCCCACACGAGCATCATTGAGTCGAATTATTATTATTATTATTACTATTATTACTATTATTATTATTATTATTATTACTATTATTACTATTATTACTATTATTACTATTATTACTATTATTACTATTATTACTATTATTACTATTATTACTATTATTATTATTATTATTATTATTATTATTACCTCCCGGGGAAGACCAAATGGCTGTGTTTCGCTGTCCACGCAGGTCCCTCGGGGAGCCCCGGCGGCGGGGCGGCCCCCGGCGGCGGGGCCCTGCGAGGCGAGGTGACGCACGCCGGGGACGTTCTGTCCGGACCGCTGCATTCCGGCCGGGGGACCCACGACAGCGGCACTGCCAACTCCTCCCTAGAGTCATGGGACGCCTACAGCCGGACGGATCGGCAGCCGGGTTGACAGCCCCCGTTGAGTGGCCCGCACTGCTGGCCCCTTGGTGGGCTGGTGGGCTGTCATGAGCGGGTACCTGGAAATGGGTGGAGGGTGCGGCCCGTGCTTGTCGGGAGAGGGCATAAAACACACAAGTTTGTGATCCGTGTCCTCGGGCGGAAGAGAGCCGTGCAAGCCCTCTATCCCGCGGCGCAGCGATGACGTATTGGGTACCTGATTCGGCAGTGTACGGCGCATGCCAGGAAGACACGATATCTGTGATAGTGCCGTATATTGCTCAAATACGGTGCGGCTGATAACCCTATGATGTCATAATGACCTATGATTAGTGATCGGTACCACCCTGCGACGTGATGTAATGTGATGTGATGTTCGGGTTGGTATCCGCACGTTGAGACGGAGGAGAGAAAAGCGGTTTTGGTCCCCCCGTAAAAGGGGGGGGAGGGGGAGGGGGGGAAAGGGCGCATCTCATCTTGGCACACTGGACTGGACGGGGGTCTGTCCCAGAACGTAACAGAACCGAACCCAACCGAACCGGAGAGAGTACTGTGGACGTGATCAGATTCATAATCGGATTCATCGGTGACATGACATGACATGAGGGGCGGGGGGGGGCGGCGCTGCTCCGTCCGTCTTAGGGCCGGATAGCTTTCCTGCCTGATTGTGTGGTCTGTCTGGCAGTGGACGAGCTGACGAGCAGTAGTACGTGAGGGTGATGGCGCTGCGCCAGGTGGGCCTCCCGGGGGCCAATCTGGTCCCGGAGGGGAAGGGGAAGGCTGAGGGTTCGAGCGAGCGAGAGCACACCAGAGACTTCTAACCAGGATGTGGATGTGGATGGTGGGCTCTAGGAGGTGAGCACAAGGCAGGTGCGCAGCGAAGGAAGCTACATCGTATGGAGAGGCGCTTGCACCTCCCCCTGACCGGACCCGACCCGGTCCGACCTGACCTGACCGGGTTTGATGCGATGCAGGGTCACGTGATCCAGTGACTGATGTGCTACCATACCGCGGTCGTGGGACTTCGTGGGATTTCGTTACTGCCGGCAGTGCAGTGCTGGTTTCTCCATCTTTGCTTTGCTACTGCTGCTGCTGCTGCTGCTATATCCCACTGCAGCTGCAGCTGCTCCGCATGGTGCCCCGCTGCCTGGCCCCGTGACGCCCTCGAGGTCACCTCGCCGGTGACCGACGCGGTGAGGTCCCGAAACCTATCCGGGGCTATCCACTCAGCGCTTCCTCACGGGGGCCCTGGGGCGTGGGAGGGCTACTGCTCTGCAGGTGGCCGCAAGCTGCCGCCCGTGTGCGTCGGGGGGAGTGGAGTTGAGGAGAGCCGGGAGGGGGCTAGCAGCGTGTCTTTGTGCGTACGTGTGCTGCTGCTTACATGTGATGTGCGGGAGGGGGCCCTCGGTGCCGTGCCGCCTGCAGGTCGTCTGGCCCCTAGGGGTTGCCGTACCCATAGCAGCTGAGAGCCGTCGGAGAAGGTCGAAGAAATGTATGGCGCCTGGTGTCCGGTAGAATAAGAGGGAGCGGTGTACAAGGGTGTGCGGAGTGCAGGATGGGCCGAATTGGTGCGAGGTGGGGGAGGCAACACGGGGGGAAAGATTTGGCGCCCCCGGTACCACACGCAGTTCATTATTTGGACTGTTCAAGGCCGTAGCCTCTTTGGGTGAGGGAAGTGCCGTGTGGGATGGCGGCTAGCCGGGACGGCGGCTGTGCCATGGCGGACGTCGGAAGCTGGTTTAGGATGTGCTAGGTGGTGTGTGTATGTATGTATGTATGTGGGGTTGCGGGTTGTTGGAGAAACGAACGGGAGACAAGTGCTGCCGCTCAGGCGGCGAACAGCGACTGGATAGGTCCACCCATGCACATCACGTCGGCAGTGCGCCCTACTCCGGACCTGTCCCGCACCACCACTGCCTCCGTGCGGCAGCTGGAGTGAGGTGGGCTGAGGGAGGTGTGCCAGACGAAGAGAAACGGACGAACAGAGTTATCTTGATCCTTGGTTGGGGCTGGGTGTCGTGGAGTTTCATTTCTTTATGTTTCTTATTACGTTCTGTTGTACGTTATATAAAAAAATACATTCTAATCATGAAGTGATGGTGCTTTGCTCGGTTGCGATTTGGTTTGCCGTCAAAGTCGCTGTCGTTGAGCGTCTCAACTCGGAGGTTTGATGTGTCGGGATGTACGTCGGGATGTACGTCCTCCCGGCACGAGAGGCTGATTAGAGCAGTTGCTGGTGGTGCTAACGTTTGCACCGACGAGGGCTGTCCTCCGCGCTCAGGAGGTGGCGCATATATCTGTTCTATCAGATCGTATTAGTCGCATGCTCCGGTATGATGCAGCATTTCAGCTCTCAGCGTTAGGTTTGCGGTTTTCGATTATTTATTGTCGACCCTGCAGCTGCAGGATGCGAAGACGCGGTCCCTGCAGCCTTTACCTTCAAAAGCAAGGCCTCATAATAACAATAATAACAAAATACACCGTACATTTATGCACCGGAAAATTTATAACTCCTCACAGTTCAGGAGTTCTGGGCCGGACTGTTCCATTATCACCCCTACCGCGCCCTCCGCTGCCGCGCTGCATCCAACTCGGATAGCAAATAAGACATCATGCCACACGCGCACAGACACGCGCCGCCCGGTAGTCCAGGTGCACCAGGCAGCAGCAGCCCTGTACGTGTTGGCAGCAGCAGCTCTGTTTGATATGTCTGGTGGTTCTTTCATTCCGCTGAGGGAGTGGGGTCCGTCTGTGTTTAACAGGGGCTACGATTGAAGTGGCGCAGTGGCGGCGGCGGCAATAATGCGGCACGTGTATAATTTTCCTTTCGCAAGTTGCAGCCTCGACAGCAATAACAACTGCAGCTGCGACAGCAGCAGTGCGTGATATCAGTATCGGCAGGGGCAGCACGGCGACTATTGTTGTGATTGTGTCGCGGAGAGCCTAGCACGGATATGTCGTACTGTCCCCTGGAGACCCCTGGGGGAGCTCTGAGCCGCGGCTGTTGCTGCCTGTGTGAGTTCTCTCTGCTTGCAGCAATGCACGGCGGCTTGCTGTTTATTGGGCCCTATCTTGGTATGAGCACCTTAAACCCGTTTATTCATTTTGGCCTTGGTTCGGAGCTGTGGACATGTGTGGGCATGAGGTCCTGCTGCATGGACGAGGTCGTGTTGATGTTGACTCCTATCTGGGGACGGAACTGGAGGGAAACACCTGTTGTGGATTGGGTGCTGAAATTGTCGCTCGGCTCGCAAAGTGTTGGACGTTGTGGAGGTGGACCTGCGCGTGTTTCATTCCGGTTTCAAACAAGGGTCCCGCTCGCCAGCCTTTGTTCAATGTGCAAATTCCAACGAGGAATGCTTCAGCAGATTTGCGTGCTTCTTTTGAGAAGCCTGGCCTGAAAGCACTTTGTTAATGAGTTGGATCACACGCCGGGTTCACAGGTGTGCAAACTTCTTAGGCCCTGAACGCATTTCCATGGCAATGAGCATATCGGGTGTTTGGTTCCCGAAGGCCTTGCTTTCCAACAGGTAATTAAGCAACTGGGTTAGACAACAAGGCGATAGGCTACTAAAACTTTACAACGGTAAGGTACTCTGCTTGTACGGCCCGTACAACTGTAGGTAATCATGCGGAAGTTTAGATGAATCAGTGCAACAAGTTACTTCTGCTTCACGTAACGCTTTTATCCGTTTAGTTTAGAGGAAGCTAGCCAACCGGCAACTAATACGAAGCAGTCAAGCGACGGTTATGTTGTTAAACTAAGTAGGACTTTCAGGCCCGTGCTCTTCATTAAACTGTGGCATTACACAAGAGACCTTCCGGTCAATGGAAAGCGCCGTCACGGAGCAGGTGTGTCGGCAATTGACATCCCCTGCTTGACAATCGCGTCGGCAATGGAGACAGGTGAAAATTTCCTTGCGCGCTTTTCAGGCGGCCGTTCCTCTGGATCCCACAGCTGCTGAGGTGGCAGAAATGCTGTTCAGCCTTAGAGCGGGAAAGCGCGACTGCAGCGCGCTCGAGTCGTCTCCAGGAAGTAGTCGCCTTGAGGAGGACGAACTGCCACTAAACCCTGAAGAGCGCTCATCATCTTCAGCTGGTTCAGGTAGCTTGTTTAAATGGTTCTTTGCGCTATCGTGTTAATGCAAGTCCTCACCCTCGAATGTGCAATTCCGTAGCGTGTTCCACGCCTGCCAAGAATCTCTGCAAATCGCTGACGGCGACTTCCAACTCGAAGCATATGGTGTCATTGGCTACACGCAGCTACGTTTGGCGCGGCCCCAAAAGAAGCTTGGTGAGTCCACGTATCTCGCGTATCTTACGCTCGCGAGATATTTTCTTGCCGCTCTTCGCCGTTGCAGCACGCGTTACCACAACCTGTTTCCCTGCATGGTAATAAAAAATAATCACTTTTATGAGGTGCAATGTCAAAGAGCAGGGAGCATTGCCTGACTATGGGCAGGCAAAACGGTTGCACGGTTAGGGGACCGCGAGTCCGCGACAAGGCTGTGGTGGCTTTGGCCAGAGCTTTACCACATTCCTATGCGTGTGAGGGTAGAAATGGCTGTCGACATATATTTTGTCTATGCCCATGCTATTTGCACGTGGTCTCAAATCGGTCGCTTTCTCGCTGCTGAGCCCAACTGAAGTCTCTCGCCGCCATTCCTATCCGCCTTTGGGTCGCCCGCACAGCTGAATCCCAAGCTGGCTACCACTGGTCAGCTCCTGAGCAGCGACCCTGACGAAGAGGAGAACTGTGCTCTGGCCCTCGGCCGCGCACATGGGCATCCAGCCACCGCAGTTCCTGACGGGGGCCTGGGCGCGAGCGCAGACGCCGGGGAGCGGTCTGATCGCGACAAGGAGTGGGCCGCGCTGACCACCTGGCTGCGGATGAACCTCCACCAGCCGCGGACCGCCAAGCGGGAGGTCCTATTCCTGGGAAGACACAACGAGGACAGGTGGGTCAGCTCTCCCGCCCCAGGTTGACCCCCTCGCTGTAGTGCGTCGCCTTGCTCCGTTTGCGGTCTGTCGCCGTAGGATATTGTGTCTGTATGTATGTGTATATTTGTGAATGTGTTTGTGTTTGTGAGGGAGTATGAGTAGAGCAGTGGTGAAGGGCGGCGGTGCTTCCGGGTGGATGCGTTGTCCAGAGGGCCGCTGCCGCCCAACAGCAGCAGCAGCAGCTACCTGCTTGGCGCTTGCTCTGCACTAGTGATGCGGGCTCCCCCCCCCTCTCCCCCTCCCTCTTCATTGCCGCGCCCTCCTTCCCCGCCCCATCATCGCTGCGTTTACCTCTTTCATAACTTGTCTGTCCCCATTCGTCATTCCTTCCGTACGGATGTACGGAACAGGGGCTGGCACTTCTTTTTGAATCCGGCACTGTTGTGGGATGACGTGAGCCAGGAAACCAAGATGCGACTGAGGACACTGCCCCGGGAGACGGTGAGTGCGTGTGGGGGGGTGCGTGTGGGGGTACGGATGGCGGATGGAAAAGTGCGCAAAGAGGCTGTTGCTGCACCTGCAGCCGTACGTGGCCTACAGCTACAGCTGCAACTGGGGTTTCAAAGGGCAGTCTGTCTGGACATCACCTGCTCATGCTACCGTTGTTGTTGTTGGTGGTGGTGGTGATGTTCCCTCGCTCTTCGCTCTTATGACGTGTCCCTCCGCTCCTCGCGCATATCTAGGAGCTGGCCTTCGCTCGCAAGTACCCCGGCAAGCCATGTCGCGACTGGGTCAAGAAGACCCAGAAGTATCGGCCCCCTGGCTGCCCTGTGACGTATGCGGTGCCGCTGGCGGATATGGTGAGGTGGGGATGGCTTGTGTGGGGTTGGCGAGGTGGGGCTGGGGCTGGGGCTGGAGCTGGGTGGTTTAAGGGTGCTTTTTTGGAGGCGGTTGGGTTTGTCGGTTGTTGGGGCTGGGGATCACAGGCTCTAGTTCGGGGTCTAGCGGGCTTGTGGCCGAGGTGTTGTTGCGGTGCGGGGTGTAACCCCCCGGGGAACCGGAACGGGCCTTTCACTCACCGAGGTGGGAACCGCATTGTGTGTATGACACATGTACGACAGCTCCCCTTCACTTCAGCGATCCCACGTGCCTCGGCTCCTCCCCACCGGGTTTTAAGGGCCCCAGGCCCTCCTTCCTCGCGCCCCTCCCACCGCCACCACGTGCATTTTCAACACCCCCTCCCCCGCACATCTTTGCCGCCGGGGTATGTCTGTACGTATGTATGTAGATCTACTCCCTGACCGCCATCTTTTACCGGTTTGAGGGGCGGCCGGGCACTGGCACCTCTTCCGCCACGCGGGGTCCAGCAGCAGCAGCAGCAGCAGTAGCGGCTCAGGACGGCACCACGGGGCTGCCCACACGCACATCCGCTGCTTGAGGAGAGGGGGAGGGAAAGGGAAAAGAGGGGAGGGCCCCCCCGAACCTGGCCTGGACCGGACCCGGAAGTGTCGGGCTGGGCGTGACACCCCCCCACCCGCCATTCCCACTCCCACAAGTCCACCCAGATTGCAACACACGGACGCGGACAGTGCTCGCACCTGTTTCATGTTCACCAGTGCGCGAGGGGTGCCGTGAGGCGGGCTGATGGGGGGAGGGTGGTAGTGGGCGGGTGGTAGTGGCCCCGCGGTTTGCTGCTGCTTAAGGTGAGATGGAGAGAAGTTTAGTCGGGTTAGTCTGGTGAGTGAGAGGAAGGGGGGCGGCGCGGGCCCCTTCCTGGATTGCGCAGCTACACAGCTGGGAAAGAAGTCGCATTTCTTTGTGTGGTGAGGTCGGTTGGTTTCGGAGAGCAGTAGGGCAGCGGAGGCCGGCGGGATCCTCTTCTTCGTGAGGCCGTGTTGTAGGGCCCCGTGTCTGTGTGTATAACTACGTTGGCCGCGAGAGAAGTTGTACGATTTGTCGGCATGATTTTTGAATTGTCGGAGATGCCCGCCTTGCCGTATATGACACTCGCCGACCCCGGGCCCACACCGTCCTTAGTTCCATCATTGTCACTAATCGTCCTGATCGTCCTAATCGTCATTGTCCTGATCATCTATCTGGCCTGTTGTGATGTCTTTTAGTACCCCCAGTATCCACTCCCCTCTACGCGGTCACAGCGTGTCGAGATACGGCCGTTTCCAGCCACTGCTGCTGTGTTTCACCCCCCGCTTCATCGTCTTTAAACGTCAGCGGTGCGCCTTATCCCCCATTTCCTGGCGTGGGGTTGGCAGCGGCAGCATGAAGCTGGTGGGGTCGTTCCGGACGGTGTCGGTGTCGGTGTCGGGGGAGAGCGCCGCTGCGGTTGCTTCCCAACGCGTCCGAGGATGGGTTCGCCGTGACCACCTTCTGTGCTCCGGTTGGTGGCGACGATCACGTGAGGGGTGGGGAGGAAGGAGGGGATCGGAGGTCAGGGGCCCCTCGGGGCATTTAATTTAATTTGATGTCACTTGGTTCCGTTGCTCTGCTCCTCGACATGGGGGGGAGCCCGAACATCTCCACATCACCAATTTGATTTCAGCCCCCGGGGGGGGGGGGGAAGAGAGACACCCGTGTGCCCTTCGCTGAGTTTGTCTGTATGTCGGTCGAGGGTGTCGAGGGTAGTCCTGTCGGTTTAATTGGCGCCGGCTGTTGTTTACAATGTGCCGTCCGTCATCAGTGTTGAGATGCGCATGGATGATGTGAGGTAAGGTGTGGAGTTGTGCCTCCTATTTGAGAGGAAGAGACCTGCTGCGCCGGCTTAACAGCTACCTAACTGTCACCTAACTGCCACCTAACTGCCACCTAGGACCTAGCGGTTGTTGACGCTGGGGCCGACCACATTCGTGTGCTGCCTGCCTACCTACTGGTCACTAGAGTGCTGTACGGCGGAGGTCCTTGTCGTATATCCTTTTATGTAGTGCCTTCCGATGGCCGGCAAGGTGGGAGTGCCGGTGGAGAGAGAACGCGCGCACCCCACCCTATATCCCTGTACGGCGCCAACAGCCGGTACACCTGATGGACAGTGCGCTGGTCGTGTACATGGCGCTGTGCGTCGTTATCTTCCGTTTTTCAAATCGAAATTATTACTATGGGGGTTTTAGTGCTGGTGCGGCTGCATGGCGTCTGAAGAAGCAAAATGCAGCCGAGGCCGGCAGCTGGCCAGGTAGCGGCAGCCCCTGGGGCACCTGGAGATCTGTGAGCTGCAGAGCTTACATGCCGTATGTGTGCGAGTGTATAGGTTTGTTTGTGTGTGTGTGTGTGTGTGTGTGTGTGTGTGTTTCAGATGAGTACGGAAGAGAGCGCATGAATATCTTTGCGCTGTTTGAGGGTGACTAGGTGCACCATGACAAGTGCACCAGTGCGATAGGAGCTCAATGGTGCATCATGGAGTTGGTTGACACATGTTCGTACATCTGTACTTCAGACTGACGTACGGGAGCACATGTCCACGTGTATGTATGTATGTATGTGTGTCTGTGCATCGTTTAATTTATTGAAAAGTTGGGCTTCAAGTTGGCATCATCCCGGTGGGTAGCTCACTTCGCTTCCCGGTATGCCGTGTTGAGTCAAGGATGTGCAACCCCCCGGCATCACCCTGGGCCGCTGGTGGCCGGGCCCCCCCCCCCGGTGGGTGCATTGTGAAGGTGCACGTGTGTCCACGAATATGTATGTATGTCTTGCTATCTGAGAATGAGAACTGGTCAGCGGTGGTGTGCCGAAGGTCTAAGGGGCTTAAGGGGGAGTTACTCCCCCGGTGGTGCCCGCTTGTATGTACATTTTGATTTGTAGGGGTGCAGTTCGCGACCCCCCCGCCCACCCCGCGGACGTGTTCACCTTTGTTTTGGGGGCCTGAACGGTATTGGGGGCAGGTCCAGTACCTTTCAGGCGGTCGTCTTTTGTTGTGTTGAGGTTAGGGAGGGGACGCTGTGGCGCACAGGTGGTTTACCGTTTTGGTGTTCGTCGTACATTCGTGGTTTAGTGGAGCTCAAGAATTGTTTGGCTTTAGTCGGTTTTGGGTTTCTATGCCGTTTGGTCGCAATGGTCGGATCGTTGGTGGGTTGCTGTAGGGTTTGTTGTCCTCGCTTGAAGATTGCCGTACGCTGGTAGACCTGCGCCCCCACGGGGGTCTTTCCGTACTTGGTGAAGTATGTATGTATGTGCCTGTGCACGTGAGGGAGCACCGCACATTGCGGCAGATAGATTGATCTTCTGGCGGAGGGCGGCTCGACGAAGGTGGGAGCTGACGGCGCCGCTCACCAGGGGAATACAGCTAGCCAGCCAGCCAGGGAGTCAAGCCGCCAGACAGGTCGACATACAACAGGTCGAGGTTTGCGGGCGGCATGATTACTTGGCCCGTGGGGGCATGTAACTTAGAAATGGTGTTACAACAACGACAGGCTGTAGCTTGTTTTCGGTTTTCTCAGTGGGAGATCAGTTTGATGGGTGTGTGGATGTAAGACCTGCCTAGGTGCCTAGCTGAGCGGTTGGTAGGTTACCATCAGTCCGTGTGTCGTGGCCCCCACCCGCCCCCACCCGCCCCGGTGCCACCCCGTGAGAGCTTACGAGCACGAGCACGCGGGCGCGGGTGGTGCCACTGGTTCCAACCGCCAACCGTTTGGAGGAGGAGGAGGGAGGGGAACCTTCCGGGTGACTCCGTATCCGGGCACCCTGCCTGTGCCGTACACGCGCGTGTGTGTGTGTGTGTGTGTGTGTGTGTGTGTGTGTGTGTGTGTGTGTGTGCAAATTCAACCATGGACCACATGGCCCCCAGGTGGGAACCCTGGGAATTCCCGAAGGGCGCTGTGTGTTTACATTGTGCATGTTCCGCACCAGGTGGTGGTGTCGCGGTCGGCCTCGTTTCATTTGCGGGGGATGTCCGCGCCCCCCGCCGGCTTTATTTTGGCAGTAGTGCTGAGAAGGACGTTTTCTGTATCTCCGGGGGGTCCGGGGGGGTCTGGTAGAGGAGGTTGGAGCACCTGCGGCTCCACCGGCGTCTCCCCCTGAGCGACAGAATCGCCCTCTGAGGGGTTGTGGCCTCAACTTGAAGAAGGCGGTGCGCTGCACCACCCAGCGACCTCCCTGCTGCTCAGGATGGTACCGCCTCACCACCTCAGTACCTCAGTACCTCAGTGCCACTGCGTGGAGCTCTCGCGAAGAAGAGGAGATGTGTCCTTGGCGTGTGTTGTGGTTGGGGTTGTGGCTGGGGTTGGATTTGGGATCGTTGTGGTTGAAGTGGCTTTTTGCTGCTTGAGGTCTCTCTGTTCGGAGTTTGTTCGCCCGGGGTTCCTCCAGGCTGGGGGCTGAATTGGCTTGGCTTGCAAATGCCGTATTGGCACTGAGTGTGGATGTACTCAGTGGCGTTGTTGTGCTCCTTTTGTTGTTTTCCTTCGTTGTTTTTTTGTTATCGCACAAAACTGCTGCTACTGCTACTGCTGCTGCATGACTCTTGTTATGGTGGATGGACACCTGCTGTTGTTGTCGTTGTCGTCCTCTGGTGCCGCTGCTTCTGCGTCACCTTTGCGCGCATTGTTGTGTGGGTGTCCTCTTAACTTTCTTTCATGGAGAGCTGTCAGCGCGTGAGCGCTGTATGAGCTGCATCGTACGCAGGTGTCTTAAGTTTGGCCGTCCTTGGAGGAGCATTTTCCTAAGTTTCTTTCCCGACAGGCGCATTGGTGCATATTGTTGGGATCCCGCACTGTGGGCGTGTCAGGGTGGTTCGGTGTACAACACCTGTGCACCTGTGTGTCGCTAGCTGCGAGGTAGAGGTAGTGGGTCAAATTGCCCATCTGCCATCCGACAATGCAATAACCGATCACCTCTCCGTTCGTTGTCTGTCTCACAGCAGCTCCCGACTCTCACCCGTACTGCTCTGGCAAGATTTGAGATATCTGTGTGTATGTATGTTGTTACAGGGTGGTATAGCTTCACCAGCGGCCCCCTTTCCCGAGACAGTTCCTTGCTCTCCCCTGCTAGAGGGGCACCCTAATCCGTTCACCCCATCCGACTTCAGATTGTATTCGTTGGGTTCAGCAACTCACCACCAGCATCCAACCAAATCTAGCGGATCAACGGCGCCTCAACCTAGTTCCTGGTCAGCTCGCAAGTTGATATTATCACGTCCTACACCAACCATAAGATGTGGGGCCACCGTCTGTATGTGTGTATGTGTTACAACACCTCCTGGAGTAGGGTTACCCTCTACCCGCTATTAGCGACCCTCATTAGCCAGATACTGTGGACAAACCTTAGGTGTCTTTTTAGTCGTTACCATGACATCCTTCATACGTAAGTCATGTGTAATGTAAGACACAGCGGAACTATTAAGGTGCGACGTTGTCACCCTGGACGATTCCCTCATCGATCCTGACAAAGAGCGGGAATAGAATTCTCTTGACGATAAGAGGGTGGAAGCACCCCCATGCAATGGATGCTGACACGTCGACTGTAACTACAGATCCAGATTTCACCGGATTTTATTGGTCGATGATGAACCCGAAAATGTCACTAACCTCCAAGAAGTGGTAATGAGGAGGATGAGGATGCCCCGATATACCGGGGGGAAGGTGCTAGGGGGACTGCCAAGCTATAATGTTATAGCACTAGTGGCCGCGGGTGAAGCTGCAAGCCCCTACTTCACATAATCGTAGGTTTGTCGTGAATAGTGCAATACAGTAATAGCGCAATTGAAATCAGCCACATGCAGTAATGCGTAGTACAGCCTGGGTTTACTCAGCTACTCTCCTCACACCAAGTTATACGTCCCGCTTGATGCCGAACAAAATACCCTTCCAGGTTATCTTAGCCAGGACTCAAGTGACTTGTCATGGCTTGTTTGTTAGTTTTTATGTTTGGTTGCATGACGGACCGGAGTGGTTGTGGATATGATCTTCTGCAAGTTCCTGCCCCCCCACACATGTTTGCCCATCAGGATCATTCATCACTCGACTTCTCTGTTGCCGCTGCTAGGTCTACGAACATCTCATGCCCTGTACGGAGGCCTGCCGTACGCCCCGTTCGTGAACTGCCACCAGACATGTCCTTTTCTCTCTCTGCATGTTTGCACACAAGGGGGTTTTGCTGCTGCGGATGTGGATTGCGGTGCGGTCGGGAGTGACACAATTAGATTTGCCTAGGGTTTTACCTGGCTGGTTAGTGAGCCTCCCAGCTCTGTGGTGGCCCTCTCACGCGTGGGGAGCAGCAGCAGTTGCAGCAGCAGGAGTCGAGGTGGTCATACGATAATGTGCTGGGTGTCCTCGTAAGTACGCTGTACAACACTTTTACAAATACCTGACGCCCATTCAAAGCCACCTCTTCTGTCATCTATCGCTATACGGCACAAAAAAACTGTACTGTAATTATGTCCGTAGCTCGATCCGTCAAACACATCCACAAGTTTCTCGTCCATGCTCCACCTTGCGCAGAGGAACCCCCGCCCCAGGGCACCCAGTGGGCCACCGCCACTCACCCACCCAGGGGGCCCGGCAGCTCAGCTCACTCCACGGCCCCCTCTCGCCCCCTCTCTCAGACGGGGCCCTCCCCCGCCGGGGCCGACAGGGCCACCGGGCTCAGTCACTTAACAACACTGTAGAATAGAAGGGGCCCAGCGGAACACCCCACCCACGAAGACCACAAAACAGGTCGCGCGCATCCAACCTCCACATCATGTTAATCCAGCTTCACACCTCACCTACCTCCTTCTCAGGATGCATGTATGTACTGATAACCTCTATTCATGCGGTTACGGCCAACACGGCGTTAAAAACACTTGCGTCTCCCACAGAAACCGTAGGTACGACACCACCATTCGGTGTCCAGCAGCAGCCTGCCAGATCATAAATTGAGTAGACGAAAGGGCTCTGGGGCGGCAACCACACACATGATTTTCCTGTCTTTCCTGAGCGACGTGGGGAGGCATTGGCCAGAAGGGGGAAGAGCCGTGTATAGTGGTGGTGATGGTAGTGGAAAGGTTATCTTGGAACTACCGTCGCAGATTAGATACGAACGCTGTCATCCCATTCGAATCCATCCGCCGTACTGTACTGCATAACTACAAAACTTTGAAAAATCAGAAGGCTACACGATAGCGGCACAACACCGTACAAAACGAGAAACCGCTGATGCTCCGCGGAAAGCAAAGCAGCAAGGAAAAGAGCTAGGAACGCTGATCCATGTGAAAATCCAAGATCGCCGACCCCACCACTGCCACACACACTCGTGGACAACCAGGAGTGCCGAAACTCGGCTCGGTCCGATACAATCGCTGAACATCAACACCAACAAACAAACAGGACATCAAATCTGGACTTGGAAAATGGATGCACCTGCTCCCGGCTGCATCAGACAGCACCGTCGTCCGGTTCTTTCCATCATAAAGGCAAAGCACATTCCGCAACGCCGCAACGCGATATGAGGACGACGACGACGACGATGACGACGTACGGACGGGACCGCCAGAAGAAGGGGCCGAAAATAACCCCCCTGTCCGAGGGATAAGGGCTCCCACAATCCGGCAGCGTCCAACCCACGCCATCACAGAACCACAAACACCCCCGAACAGGAGGCGCAGCAAATCGTTTCTTCAAACACTACTAGAAAACACCGCGTCCATACCGGTACCAGATGGACACGTCAGCAGTGTGCCGATGGGATCCTTGGCAGCGCAACAGCCCAGGTCACACCGCATCAGGACCGCGCCATAAAAAAGTCCGGAATTCAATTTCGCCAATCCGGCAAACACTCTGAAGCTCAATCATCGGCAACTCTTGGTTCACCTCATGATGATGTCTCCGATCAATTCATTGCCCTCCCAGGTATCATCCCGTACGGCCCAATAAACTTCCCGGATTGCGTCGTACATCCCGGATTGGGCTGTAATTTCCGTACACGCCCAACGGAATGTCCTAGGAATGGACAGACAAAGCTAACTTTTCAGGCATGACCCCTTAAATACCGCCGTAGCGCAATCCCTCAGATTAACGTGCAGCATAACATTCGCCCCCGCGTCCCCAAAGATAGGAAGTCCAAACATGCATTCATTGATTCATTGTTCCATGATAGTGGGAGAGAGAGAGGATTGGCAGCCCATCTCAATTTTACGCAGTTCGCCAAAAATGCCGCAGGGCACAGCCCGCACATGAACACACAACACCGTCGCGATGATGAATCATCTCGCAACGGCCCCCGGGGCCTCCGCCCTTCAGTTTGCTCTTCCGCTTCGCAACAAAACGTCGCCGCCAGAATCTCCATCTCGTCCTCCACGCATTGCTTCCTTAAGCTTAATTGGATTCCCGCATATCACCTCACCACCACCACCCTAACACAGAACCAGTCGGGATACCGATGGAACACATCCTTAAGAGACCCGATCTGAGATCCTCCCCACAACGCGGTGCGGGGGAAAAAGAAATGGGCAACCCGATCTGACCGGACAGGACCATGAATCAAACACCAAAAGCCTTGGCATCCTTCAAACTTTAAACCCGAAATGCACCGCCCTCGCTCCCGCCCTCGCTTGCATCACTCCCTCTCTTTCTCTTTGTCTCTCTCTCTCCTCATGACGCATAGTTGCTCTTTGCGACTGGACGGCTGAGAAGGAACGCCGCCACCACAACAGCGCTACAGCAGCGCACCCGGGCGACCTTCGGGGCCGCAGAGGGACGGCCAGTCGACGCCGCGGGAGGTGGTCCAAGCGGAATGCAGTGATCTCGGCAGTTGGATCCGGCCACAGCAGTGGTCTCCCTTCGCCGCCACCCAGTCACTGGCTCAACTCAACTCAACTCAACTCAGCTCAAGACGGGCTTCACAGCATTTATTGGGCAGAGGCGCTGCTGGCGATCAGGAGGGGTCGCACGGGCCTAGGAGGCCAGTGCCGTAGAGGGCACAATGGGCACGAAATTGCCTCCGAACACCACACGTTGTGGCTCGTAGCTGGGGCGCCCTGGGCCCCCGGACCGCTGCCGCTGGTGCTGGGAACCATCCAGCTGCGCTCTTGCTGCCTGTTGCCAGTGGTGCAGAGGCTGCTGCGACTGCGGCTGCTGGACTCCCGGTTTGCAAGGTAGCGGCCAGTGGGGCTGTAGCAATCCAAGGGCCGGGCTCTGCGCTACAGCCGAGCCGTGAAGACCACCCTCACCATAGGACGGGATAGCAACACCACCACCACCACCGCCGCCGCCGCCGCTGCCACCGACCTCGGCACCGACGCAGCGCCGGGAGTGCGATCCAGCCGCCGCCGCCGCCGCCGCAATCCCCGCCTCGTCGACGGACTTCCTAGGCCTCCATTTCGACAACATACTGCTGGCGTGGCGCCAAGGCGGCAACACCGACCCCAGCTGTCGGAACGCGGCGCTCATTTCGTTACATAGGAAGTTCACCAGCAGCGGCAGGTGCTCCTCCGGACCCACAAACACGGGCGGGACAGCCGCCAGGATGGCCGCGTACCGCGCTGTGGTCTTGGCGATGATGAATTGCTCCTTGAACTGGGGGTCGATGATGTGGCGGCGAGGGGGTCCGCCGCTGACTGCGACAGAGAGGTGACAGAGGTGACAAAGAAGTTGTTGTGGTAAGCGCACTTGCAGGCAAGAGAGCAACGAGAGAGAAGGCAGGCAGGGGGGGACGACACAAACACCAGGGCTCGTGTGGGAATCCCGCCAACCGTGAAATACTCGACCCTTGCTTCCGGCCGTACGGCCTAGCCAGGCGCCCGACTGGCGGTCGGGTTCACCGTGACTCATGAGGCTGCCACCTCAAGCTGGACGAGGGCCGTCGCAAACAGTGCGCCTGAAGAATTCGGGGATCAAATTACCGCTCCGTCACCACATTTTATTGCTCTTAAGGCACCGCATCTATACCTACAACTCTCGACCTTGTACGACTGCCGTATATCAACCCGTACAACAAAACGGTAAGAACCTCATGGCGGTAAAAATGCGTACATGTCCGACAATAGCAGTACATGTTTAATCGTCATGGTGAGTGTCACTCGAGCTTCTTCACTCACCGCCGGGCGTGTCGCAGATAATGAAGGTGTGGCGCAGGTTTCGAAGGCAGTCCGCCCCATCACCGCCCCCTAGGGCAGTCCGAAGGCTGCAATTGTAACCCAATGCCGACAAAATTGACACGAGGCGTGCTGTGTCTTGCCCGTCCTTGGCGTGGCCGCATGCAACTCTGACGTCGCTGAGTAGCTGTCGGCAGATGGCGCACGTTCGCGGTCAAAGGAAAGAGAAATACATTGAGATCTTTGGAAGATAATGGACAAAAATTCTGGGAGGACGACAAATCGCCGCGAGGCGCTCACCCGTGCCTCAGCTGGCGTGGACGGTTGAACAAATTTCTGAATCTCCGTCACGACTTCATCCTCCTCCCAATCTTCTTCTTGCCAGTGAGCTCCGATGCCATTGTCCTCCAGCTGGAAAACGGACACCGCAGCAGACATGCATGTTAGACTGGACCCCGCCAAGAACTAAGTAGTAGCTATCCGCGACATTTGCAGTTCAAGCGTGACGATTCCATGCCGGCAAAAAGTAAATTGTATAGAAGGAACTACCGCCAAGCACATAGACATTATGTCTATGTATGATACTGTTTCATAAGAACTTCATAATGATGCAGCATCAAACCATTTCCCCAATAGAAGAGAAATAAGTATCATATGCGCTTGCCCGTATAACGGGAAGAAAGGGTTACACAACTTCTCATCCACGTCACACGCCACGTCGCGACGTGTCCTTTGGCGATTCCCTCTTACCTCGATGTCAAAGACCAGCGACGGAACCTTAAACATTCCAGTTAAGCCACCACGGTGGGAACATTCAGAAATCGAAGGCACAGAGCTTGAGACTGTTGGGGCCTGAACAATGTCGCTGTTGTCGCTGAACAGGCTACTGGCTGCTGCAGCTGCCGCCATAGTTATGTAATATATTAAGGAAATGCGGGACTTCAGGAAACGCCTCGGCGTGCGTAACACGTGAGACAATAAGAGGAAAGCACAGGGCAACAATTAGCTTTCCTCGTCGATGTCAGTTAACACTTCCTCCTGCAAGTGCTCTCCATTACAATATGCCCATGAAAGCCACAAAAGCATGGTATGATATACGGCAGTCGCACGGCAACGTATGCTACAACGCAAATAGGTGATTACCGTTGCCAATGGCAGTGATAGTGACAATTTCAGGGATGGTGGCTTATGTTTCACCCTGATTGGCTGCCCATAGGCTTTGGATGCTAAAAGATCAACTATATGTTCCACGGGTCGCTTCACGTGCCACGGACAGTACACGGCATGATATTTCCGAATTTCTTACTAGATGGACACCATGAGGTTCGCATTTGATTGCTTTTTCAACGTCAAAGCTCCATTTTAATACGTCAGCTCAATGTCAACAAAATACCTTTGGCAAGTAAACAATAGTTTGCTGTGATACATTACGCTTATAAGAATTTTCCAGTTGCGCTTCTTTGGAAAACACCAGATCTAACGACGCCAAAGGGTCTTGGGTGAATTAGGATTCACATGAGCTTACCAGCTTACGACAACACGACCACCAACCGTTGCTAGGAATCGTTTTAAATACCGGCAGGAAAGATTTGTTAACGGCACAGACCTGAACATATATGCTGCCAAGTATACCATAAGCTTCTAAAGGGCGTACCCAGAAGGGATGCAGGCGGCTTCTACGCGGGAATATCTATTCGGCGGCTGACATGGCATGCATTAACTTTGTGGATTACAAATTTAATTTGTCAACATCTGGAAAGATGCGAAGGGCGTACAGACAAAACGTTTCAAACATCCGCTATTTGTCACGAACATACACGCATAAGCAGCTACGAATGCGGCTGCCCAGCTCATCTGAGCATTCATATGAAACAGTGCAGTTTACTCTTCCAGAAGCATATAATTAATATCCGAACATTGAAAGCCATTGTCAAAACTTATAGCCTGTATATTGCCCTTTGCGGACCCTTGCAACCGCAATTCGTAGGTAACCCCTCCGCTTCGAACAGGGTAGGTTCATAATAAGTCAGGCATGCCCACCTTACACTACAGTGACATACATAGACGATTGGCAAGGCAAACCTAGGCCCTCCGATTCACCCATCCTAAAGCCCATCCGCAGGCGATCCCGCCAATAATGTCAAATGTTATGATGGGTGTGAAGCCCAATAGTGCTGTTTGGGGGTCTGTGGATCGAAGCTCTAGGCGCGCGGTTAGCCTGCCTCCCGACCTAGGTGTGCATTGTTCGTTGATGACGGGGAACCAGGATAAGCTGATCCGAATAAAAAAAACAGAAGGCGTTTTGTTGGATTCCTCTTTTCCAGGCAACCCACTCGTTGACGGATATCCATTGTGATTGAGGGGGAGACAAATTACTGCTGGACAGTGTGGTCATTATGTCTCAAGATGTAAATGCCAATGCCAATACTGAGCTACTAGCGGGCTATAACGGTCAAGCCAACAAGCTCCAGCACAACGTAAGGACGTGTTCACATGTGGGCGAATCAGGGTTGATTCATGCGAATTGGACTCTGAATTGGACCTGATTGGACCCGAATCTGAATTGGTGTCCGGGGGGGCCTCTTCGGGTATGATTCGACGTGATTCACAGTTTTCTTTCTCAAAACAAAGTTGTTTAACAAACCGTTTCTCATAATTACCATTACAATACTATAGGAACATTTTCCAATTGTTAATTCACGCAAAGCGCACCGAGCATTTTTTACGAACTCCTGCAGCTATGTATGTACAAGCCTGGTGATAATTTTCACCATAGAAACGATACTTATACTGTTCTGTTCCTAGATAATGCTGGCTTTCCTTGGGTGATGGGGCGTAGCCGCGGAGCTTCAGCTGGGCGCGGTGGCACCTCGCGCCGTGCAGCGAATCGTATGTGAACACAATTCAGAAAGCCGCCCCGAATCGGACTCCCAATCAGACTCTCAATTGGACTACATGTGAACACACCCTAAGCACAGTAACAGACATCACATCGAACAAGTAGAGTGTCGGTTTCCTTAAAGCCAGGAAATGACAGGGCCCCTCTTGAGTACATACAGGCCGGTTGATTAGCAATTGCCGTTCATGTAATGAGAACACCCGCAGCAGCGGCAACAGGGGATAGAAAGCCCATCGCGGAAAGGAGTGATTGCTACTGCTTGCATAATACACCTAAATACCCATCCTTTACACACCCCTGGTCGGTCTGGCAGCTGAGCAAAAGCGGGCAGGAAGGGGGTGCTCCCGCATATCACAATGTTTATCCCTCGTTCAACGAATTGTAAGCTTATGCAGCTCAGGCTTTGCTGTTGGCGCGCGCAAGGGGCGGCGTTATATACCTAGGGAGGAGCGGGTATGCCCCTGCTGCGGCACTGATAGCCATATTGAAGATAAGAAGCACGTTTTGCTCGACTGTCCGGCGTACGACAAAATCAGATCTGATATGGATATTCCGCGCTTCGAACATATAAAGGACGCTATAAAGTGGGAACCTGAAGGTCTGCCAAGGATGCTGGAACGTATATGGTCCCACCGCAACTCCATCGTTCCCTTTGGTCGTTAGACGTCTTTATCACTTGCTTTGTCTGAAGTGC
>NW_003307636.1:179545-237428 GCF_000143455.1 Volvox carteri f. nagariensis
AGAAAGAAGCTAAGGGACCAAGGATAAGGTCAAGCAAGTCCAGATTAAAAATCAACCTAGCGCCGAAACCAAATGTTGCGAACGGACTTCTTTCTTTTCTCTCTTTCTTCTCTCGCTTGGTTTCGCAGTCCATGAGCCTCCTGGCTCGTCTGGGGCTTACGAGCTCTCAAGCCATCATCCGCCTAGGGAAGCAACGCCTGACACAACATTGGCGTTATCATAACTTACGGGCACTACGGTTTATTTTTTGATGGAGGTTGTCTGAAGTCTACTAATACTGATGCACAGTTTGGGGAGGTATTACTTAAGGCGGAGGGATGCACGAACGTGGCGAACCGTATGGGACGGGGACCCCCCTAAAACACGCTTCGCGTTGAGCACCCACCGAATTGAAAACAACAAGGACAGTAATCACTGGCTGCCCGTAACAAATCCTGAAGGAGGATCGAAGAAGCGCACTGGACTCAAAAGGACAATGACACGAATGGCCCTGCCACTACACTTCACAGATGCATGGCATCCTCCCTGCCTAACACACCCATTCACCTTCTCCCCTTTCATTAGTGATAGCAATGGCGATGTTTCCTCAAGCGACCTGCATGCCTTGGTGTTCTCTACCAACCCACGTCAAACCGGGGTGTCTGACCTTCCATGGAGGGCGCACATTGGGAAGGACATCTGGCAGCCGGGTAGACGTGTCTGCTGGCGGTGGTGGTGGTGTTAGATGCTGCTTTAGGCGTTAGGCGGAAGGGTGATGACTCTTTGACAAATGAGATCCCATTTAGAGTTTCCTTTATTAACAGTACCAGTAGTGCTGTAAGGCGACCTTGAATCTCAAATCTCCCTCTCGCCCACCCTCTCCCGCCTTGTGCAGATCTTTTTCCTTCGCTGCCCCCCCCCGGGCTGTGTGCACAGCAGCCCCCTCGTAGGCCCGTCAGCTGCTGTGGAGCGTTGGTTATCTGGGCAGAAGACTTGCACACCTTAAGAAGTGACAAGAGCACGCAACGGTGAGGGCGGATGCACTCGTGCATGAGGAAGTGGAAGTGGAAGTCTCAAACCCGGGCACAGCCGGGTGTCCTCAATAAGTGACCGCCCCTCCGCCTCCATGACGCCTTAGGGCCTCTCTACCCTTGGACTGAGATTCAAGCGGGTTCAAGAAAAGCCCCGAGGCCGGGGGCGAGGTGAAGAGCTACAGCAAAGCCACAAAGCGGGCAGTTGGCCACAAGTGGACCTCCTGTGTGTGATGTGATGTGATGTGATGTGGGTGATCGGGGTCAGCACTCAGCAGTCGGAGTCACCGCCGGCCCAGTCATGGAAGTGCAAATGGGGAGGAGACTCAGGGTAGAGGCCGCCACCGGCCGACAGTGGAGCATGAGGGGGAGGCCGTGCAGCGGAGGGAGAGGCGAATAGCTGCCAGGCATGTCAGTACCCCCCGTGCTCATGAACTACATCGGCCACATGGGAACGAGGGCATGTGGCCGCGGGAAAGCAGTTGCTCAACTAGCTATGTTGGTACTAATTGGGGTTAGGTTCTCATACAGGCCAAGTGTTAGCCGAGCCCACGAAAACGATGTACGGATGTAGTACCCAAGCCTCTAATCATATATGTAGCTGCTGAGCCGTGCCATTTCCTAGAAAGAAAAAAACCGTGCAATCATCAGAATCCGCGTCCATTTCCTTTCAAGGTGACTTGATATCCGCAAACCCGTCCAGAAATTGTAACAGCGTGCAGTGCATGCAAATCTGTAATATTTATGCCCCAAGAACAAAGGCCCAACGAATCTATGCCACACATCCGTAGTCCAGAAAGCGGCCTCATCCCTTCGTTGGCACACAATACTTCTTGGCTTCGCTTCTAATGTATGCCTCCCACCACCGGCCACGTTTTTTCTTCCGCCGCAAAGCCCAAGAAAGGAGAGCCGAAACACAGCCAACCCGCCGTGTGACAGCTCTCTGGGGATTACATGCTCAACTAAACCCGACAAAACCCCTACTCCAGTGTCAATACTCCAACAGGTAGTAGCGCCAAACACTGAGGTTTGCCGGCATATTTGACATTGCAAACGCCAAAAAGATGCAAAGCTAAGCAACAAACATCCTTAATAGTGACAACCGAGCGAGCGACACAATTTCCCTGGACGTATGTTTCTGCAGCTGGTGCGTGGTCCCCGCCTGTGGATCACGTCAGCCGGGCAGTCTGACGTCACCTTGCAGCTGTACTTAACAGCTGAACTCCGTGGTAACCCCCGCGGATTGTAGTTCAGTACGAGCAACGTGAACTGCTTCACCCCCACCTTCCGTGACCTGGAAGTCCACCTTAAGAATCAGATACAATCAAAGTATAACTTAGGGCCATCACTAACCCAAATTAAGAATTGTGAAGTGATGGGACATGGGGCCCCGCGTCGTACAATGACGCAGGCGGCGCACATGCAGCCCCCCAGTAATAGTAGGAATGTGTTATCCAAATGCTTCATGGCTGAAATGGTTCCTCTAAAACCACAAAACACAGAGCACAACATCAACACAAAGCTGTGATGACCGATATCCCCACTGGCGCAGGTGCATCATGCTAACTCACATAGCTAGTAGCCGTGTCATGTATGCCCGGCCAACAGCGCCAAAGCTTCACCTCCTCTCCCCCGACGGCCCCCTCCGCACATATCAGATCATATTAATGTCATAATTCCATATCATATCATCGTATCATGTCATATCATGTCAGTACACGAGGAGGCGTGCATAGCTTATAGAGGGCATGCGACGACTTCAATAACGTCTACTTGGGCCCCACATGGAACCCGCTTGTCACACAAACTTCCCAACCAGCGTTAGGCCCCCCAGCGAGCATAGACCGCAGCAACAGGTGTCGATATAATTGTCAACAATTTGCCAACAACAACAACAACAACAGCAGAAGCAGCTCACGAATCTCCTGGACGCGCAGGTGACAGCCTGTGCATCCTTAATGCCAGGATTAAGAAGGCCCCAACCGCGACCGCCGGGCCGCCATCAACACAAGAGCCATTACAGAGGCACTGGCACTACCCCCGAAAAAGGCCAAACATCCGCAGCCGGCGGTTGCAGGATCCACGACGTCAGGTGGGTAGGACGGAGCCGCAGAGCCGCAGCATCGCACTCGTGCCCCTGACCCCACATTAGTCTCCGCAACTCCACATTACCCGAGTCCATCCAGCAACTGCTCCATTTCATATAAATCCAAATCAGCAATGCAAGCCCGTGCACATCAATTCTCAACACAAAACCTCCGATTTCAGTAACCTTTTTTTCGCCTGTTATGCAAATGCAGTATACGAATCAGGTTCTTCCCCTTCCGGCTGGAAGAACCTGCGGCGTGTAGAGGGCGGTGATTCGACTGACGACATGCATAGTTCGTGGTTTCCATCCTTCCAGCATCTCTCTCTCTCTCATTGAGCTAACGGAGGTCTGCTCCGTCTGGAAACCGCCGCAAGCTGGAGATCAAAACACACTCCACCCTCACCTATCCGCTCTTCTTCGCCCACTTCTCATCCACGCCGTAATCTGAAACTCGCTCCTTGCATCCGTATATGTATACGTATGTGACACGACAGTTCAAAAAAAACAGAGCAGGAAAAAAGCAAGGCTCTACAGCCTTTGCATAAAAACCTAATGCCAGCTAGAACGTACAATATTGTTTCGGATAGAAAACACGTTCTTATCCGGGCCGCACTCTCCTACTGGGAGCTGGTTTAGCAAGTCGCGGTCCAGTTATATTTAGATGAGGCCCCCGGCCCCGTTATAAGTAGGTGAGGCCTGGGCCCCCCAATTTAATTATGGTCCAGCCAGCCTTCGGAAGCTCACGTCACCGGGATAAGAGCTCACGCAGCTGCTGCTGCTGACAACACATAACATCCGACTAACGCGACGTCAAGCGAGGGACGGAAGAGCGTCCACACACACACACCCCTTTTGCGTACGGGACACGGACAGGGCCCCCCCCCCAGCCGGCTACTCTTCGTCGGTGTCCATCCCACCATCCCCAAAATACGGGTCATCCGCCTCGTCCCTCGCAGCGGCGGCCCCACTTGCTCCCCTCTGCGCTGCAAGGAACTCAGCCAGCTCCTCCTGGAGTTCAGAAGGGAGGAGAAATGGGCAGGGAAGGAAAGAAGGCAAGGGGAAAGGGGAACGCCAGCCATTGGGCTACTCAAATGCGGTTGGAGCGCGAGGTGTAGCTGGGCGTAGGAGAGCGGCAAGTCGGGGCCCGCCGGGCTTCAAGAGGACAACGAATATCTAGGCAGGTACTCGGCCGTGCAGTTGTGTACGACACAACGATGTGGCCAAGCGTATGGCGACGTGTCCAAAGAGCAGGGCCCATACGGTCACCAAAGTGCCAAGTGCTACACCCACATCCTTTCTTATTGCATCCATGGATGCACCTCCAGGAGGCGGCTGGCACCCAGGGTTGTTTGTGGGCGCTGCACTTCACGCTAAGTAATTTCAACGCGAAACGACAATTGCAATCGCGAGGAGAGGAGAGGATTCTCTTACTAAGCACTCTCAAACCGGGTGGGCTTCCTGCGCACCTTCTTGACAAACCGGCCCTTGATGCGGGGTCGCTTGTCCGCATTAATCTTCCGCAGTTGGTACCGGATCTTCTTGGTGTACAGCCGCCGCGCCTTCTTCTCGCGGTAGCGCTCCAGACACTCCGCCCGTGTGCGCACATGCTGGTGGTTGTTAGTAGCAGTAGCAGTAGCCGTATTGTTGCTATTGTGGTGAATGTGGGCTGACGGACCTGATGGCGGCAGCTGCTGCTGCTGCTGATGGCATTGTTGTTGGGCGACAGCGGCAGGTGACGCGTGTGCGCGGCTGAGCTGCTGCGGTTGTACGGCGCCCTGTTGTCGTTCCGCTGCCGCTGCTGTAGCACCTATGGGTGGGACTGGTTGTTGCGGCTGTTGCAAAGCAAGAGCTGCAGCGGACAATGCCGGGACGAGGGACTGATGCTGCGCCTCGATCCCCTCTGCTGGTGACGGCACAGGTTCGCAGGTCAAAGTGGGTACACGTCACACAGGGCCGGGCGCAAAACGAAAAATATCGAACCAAAGGAAAACAAAAATAAGGATAATGCAAAAACGTAATGCAGTTTTTAACGTGTGGATTCTCACAGAGGGTAGCCTAGTGCGTGTCGGAAGAGTACGACGGACTAACGGAAGCATCCACGGGTGCAAGCGCGGGGGGCCATCAGCAAGCACAAGGTTACGCCACGTGCACTCACCTTGCTGATGGCATTGATGGCAGCACCCTGGCGTGGATCCGCTGCAGCTGATGGGTGCAGCAGCAGCAGCAGCAGCAGCCGGGACGGGATGAGGCTGGGCCACGGGCACGAAAAACGGCGAGCAGAGGGAGACAGCTGGGACAGCTAGGTGGGAATGAAGGAGAGGCGCGTGTGGCGGACTTGGAGGCAATGCGGCCGCCGGGGCGTCGGCAGAGGGCGCGCAGCCCTGAGGCAGTAGGCCGCTGGTTGCGGTGGAGCCATTAGGCTGCTGACCCTGCTGGGCCTTACGAGGGCTACATCCGCTGGCGCCAATGTCAGGTACGATGCCGGGCTCGCTGCTGGTCGGTGAGGGCGCATGCGTTGTTGTTTCACCATCAGAGAAGTGAAGCGACATGTGCACGTCTTCGTCCATATGGCTGCCTTGGGCCGTGTCATCCAGGGCAAGGCAGTCTTGAAGACCGCTGCAGATCTGAGGGAAGTTGGTTTGGTTGTCCAGACTGCCGGCGGAGATGGAGGGGCAGCAGAAGGGCACCACCTGGGGCCCTTCCGGGAAGAAGCTGCTGCCAACCGGCTGCATGGAGCAGTTTGGCAGGAATGGGAAGCATAGCTCGGAAGGGTTGAATAGGGAGGCAAAAATGTTTGTATCGAGCTGGGAAGTGGACGGAACGGATAGCGGTTTAAGCCGGGCCTCCCAGCTGCTGAGGTCGAGCGTGAAGGCGTCAGGGTCACCCAGGTGTTTATCATCGCTCGAGAATGCGTTGCCACCCATTTGTTCCCACGCGCTGCAGGGCAGGCGTAATGGAAGCGTTAAGCAGAGTCACTAGCTCGACGAGGACCATGTACATGCAGGCGTTAAGCGTTATCATACACCAAAGCAGACAGCAGCGTCAGCTTGGAATAATAATAATAATTGTATCATTTAATTTCTGGCATAAACAAAAATGATTTGCGAACGATATGTTGATCATATCATCAAAGGTCACCCACCTCAGCACACATAAGGGGTCGAGGACCAGTTTCGTCATGGGCAAGAATCGTGTATTGCGCCTCTGCGTGGGTACATAGGTAGGACGTGTTACCATAAAACTGGGGACTGGCCTTCCAAAGCGAATTCAATTGAAACAAGTTCGCAGTCAATACGGTAATTCAACATTGCAGGTAGATCACGGACGCATTCACTACACAGGATAGCAGGCTCGCGGGGCCTTGGTCTAAGTTGAAAGGCGACGGTAAATTCTTGGACTGTGACCAAACCGTTAGCCCCGAATTTCAGCAATATCGAAGGATCTTTTATGCCTACCAGGTTTTTTTGAAATTTAGGCAAGCGTTACGAAGAACGAGTCGGGGAAATTGAGCTGCCGGAGAGACAATTGCGCCGCCAGTTGCTCCCTTGAAAGCGTGCGCAAACTCACGCTTAACTAGGATGACATCCACTTAATCAAACACTAGAAGGAAAATTGAACATAATGGATTGTTAGTTGGTTTGCAGAGCAAACAAATCCTGATCGAGCGTTGGATAATACAACCGGCCTATAAGGCCCTCCTGTGACTGGATTTTTTTATCTTTTGCAACCAACTGGTCCCTGGACACTGTTCTGCGGATCTAATGATGATCATACATAGTGGTAATCATTGTTTGATCTTAGAGGACCTCTCAACGACTCCCTTCAGTCCTAGGAAACTTTTCGTTGAGAAAAGTGATAACACCTCACCGTCTGAGCATGAAGACGGTCCTTTAGAAATAAGCCAAAATATTACGTAGACCTTAAAGCATGTGTAGTGCGTATTAGGGGCCAAGAGTTCCTTATGCTTGCATGACGACATACTCGGCACAAAACAGGCAGATGTATACACTCGCAGTAGAACTGCTCATGTATAATCTCATTAAAAAATCAAATGACGCATCGTCATTTGGGGTATTTGCATGAAGCAAAACGCCCACTGCTACAGCGCAAGTGAGAAGCCTTCACCCCAAGGCAATGCAGCTCCGACATACTCGCATACATCTCTTGATAAATGTTTCTCTGTGCGACGTATGGCAGTACCACTAGCGCAACCAGGAGACACATTGCTTTCGAAACCGACTGACGTTCCCGTTGAACAACCGTTGCACGACGGTTTCCCGTCATTTGACGAAGTGAAGGAAAGGAACTATGATTCAATAAGCCGTGCCAATTCGAGCACGAACTCATGAACAGTCGCGCAAAGAGGAAGCAGCATGTTTTGTTGTTTAGCCAGAACGGGTAAGTTTAGTCCTGTCCTGGTTCATGGCAGGCCACATCAAAAAGTCTTCCACCCCCAGCATTGCATCTCGACCATTGCCGGAACAAGGTCAGTTTGAGTAAAACGAACAACGACCTTTTTGTCCAGGCGACTTCAAAACCCAAGAAACAGGACTCCACTTCCTGACGAACGGCTCCCTACAGCCAATCCTATCCCGGACGGAATCCTATCCCGGCGCCGAGGCCGGCCCCCACCGCCAATGCGGCGCCGGTGCTGTGACCTGCATCGCCGTCTGAACCGCTGCCGCCTTCAGGGTACGGGCCTTCCGGCGTAACTCCCGCTTCACAGAGGCGGCGCCAGAAGGGTTGGCAGCAACGCCACGTGGCCACAAACCCTGTTGCTGCATCCCCAGCAGCAGCGCCCCCTCTTCACAGTGCTACCCCCAGCAGCGGCACAACATGAGCAGTAGCTGCAACGGCAGCAGCAGTAGCACACGGCAGCAGCCACAAGGTGCTCTCGCCACGCGTTCCAGCGGCTGCGTTGGCAGACTGGCCTGCAGGCGGCGCCGGCGCAGCCGCCGTACGACACAACCGGATATGACGCCGCCAGCTTACGGCGGGGCCTCATCATCACCACGTCATGTCCAGGTACTGTGTGATGCTACCGGCGGCCGCCACCTGGCCGGACACTCCAACATCCCCCGGGACTGCATGCACCTCACGGGCAGCGAGGGCACTCAGACTCGTCCACAACCCACAACGTGCTTTGCTGCCTCACAGCCCACCTGCACCTGCACCCAACCAGATCCAACGTCCGGTGTCACATCCCTAACCAGTCTTCACCACAATCCGCACACGCCAAGTCACGTCACGCCATCCACACCGCATCTACTCACGCACCCTCCCCGCTTCCACCTCACCCCTCCTCCCCAACCCCCCGCTTGTGCCATCCCCCTCCTCCTACGCCCCCCCCCCACGTCCTCTGCCCTCTCCACACCCAACACACATCACGACGTACGTAACCCCATCCACCGCCTCCTCCGTCCTCACTAACGCACTCACACACTCACTCACTCATTCACTCATTCTCCACAACCACCTTCCTCCGCCGCCACGGCGCCCTGCCCAGCTCCGCCATCCGGCTGCCCACCTCCTCCACCTGCCCAACCGGCCACCAGCCCAACCGGCGGTAGCACTCGAGGACCGTCCGCGCCTGGGCCTCGCTACGAATCAGCCACCGCACCCGGACCTCCACAAGGCGGCCAAAGGCATCCAGGAAGTCGCCGCACAGCAGGCGCCCGGGCGGCTGGCTGAAGGCCATGATCTGCCAACAGGCCAGGCCATGCAAGGTGATAGCGCGTGAGGGCGGTGGAGAACAGACGGAAATGAACGAGGGGAGTGAGAAGGGGACGCATGGACTGCCAGACGGGTAAAGTAGATCATAAGGAGCAGGAGGTATTTTCTTACACAGACATACAGACAGACATACATCAAATCCGCCTGCCGGCTCCTCGGGTGTTTTAGGAGTGTTGAAATGGGAGGTGGCCTCCCATCATATGGACGATGTAGGACGTGATAAAACCAACTTGCGAGCTAACCAGGAACTAAATTGATGCGCCGTTGATCCGCTTTGGTTGGATGCTGGTGGTGAGTTGCTGAACCCAACGAATACATTCTGAAGTCGGATGGGGTGACGGATTAGGGTGCCCCTCTAGCAGGGGAGAGCAGGGACTGCCCCGGGAAAGGGGACCGCTGGCGAAGTTAACCACCCTGTAACAACATACATACGAGACACACTGACGAAAACACTGTGTCGACACAGTATACGACAAGACAGGGAGGGCGGGCGCCGCGGGATGTGGTTGTGTTGGTTGTGTCCCTCAACCTCAGGGGGCACGACCCCTAGGTGGGTCCGGTCTCGTTATTGGGGGTCGGTGCCGCGATGACCACGCCTCCACAGACAAACATACAAATGCACACGCAGAAGCACACGCACACACGGCCAGCGACATCGAGGGAGGTCACATCCCCTCATCCTCACCTGATCAACATTCCTACTTGCAAGGCCTCTCTCCGGTTCAGACAGCCACTCTGAGGGCTGTGGGAGCTCTAGAGGAGTGACCGTGGGAGGGAGCTCTGTAACGCCATAAAGCAATGTCCACGTCCTCACATACATACACACGCACACACACGCACACACACCTGCAACAGCTGCAGCAGCCCCGTCGGGGGCAGCTCCGCCGCCCTCCGCGCCAGGAAGCCACAGGCCAGGCGGAACAGCTCCGGATGCAGCTCCAACAAGGTGGGGCTGGAGAGGGGGCTCCTACCCCCTGGACCGCCCCCGGCGGCGGCCAACCCTCGCTCAATATCCCCCTGGTGGGAATAACTACCACCCCAACGACCAACGGACGGACCGGCAACGGTCAAGTGATCACCGACCCCTGCGGGGACTGTACGGGCTCCCGGATACTGGCCAGGCGGGGGGGCCCAGGGGGCCTGAGTGGCGTGGTGGCGGACGTGCGGCCCGGCAGCTGCCGCCCCCTGCGAGGCCTTCATCCGCAGTCGGTAACGGGCACTTCTGCTACTGCTGCTGCTGCTACTGCGAACGGGTCCCGTCTCAGAGTGTAGGGCCCACAGCAGGCAGGCCAGGGCCCGAGGGTTGACGAAGTCCTGGTGCTGGTGCTGGTCCTGGTGGTAACGCTGGTGGTAATGCTGGTGCTGGCGCGGGGGGTTGTGTTGCTTGTGCAGGCGGAGGGTTATGAGTTTGAGCAGGTTGACGAGCTCCGGTGCGGTGGGGGACAGGTGGCGGAGCTGCAGCAGGGCGGTGGCCACCCTGCAGGCAGCAGTCCTGAGGTAGGTAGGTAGGGAGGGAGGGAGAGGGGAATCGTAAGTGAATGTGTCAAAGAAGTCGACGTCCCAGTGAGGGGCAGAGCGGGGGCAGCGGGAGAGGGGGAGGGTGTGTGGACCACACCGGGCAACAAGGTACAGATGGAGGTACCCCCCTCCCGGTCTACACGACAGCCGCAGGGGCCCCCCCCACCCCCCGGAGATATGGGAGGGCCTTATGGGCGGATGGCGACCACAACACATCACACCCCCCCCACACACACACTCGAGACAACATACAACCCCCTCAGCCATTCGCTTTGCTGGCGAAGGCAGCTCGCCCGGGCCCCCCAACAACCCCAACAACCCCAACACCCCTGAACGCATGACGCCTCCTTCCTGGATTTAGCCACCACATCCAACCCTCCATCCATGCGAACCCTCTTCCCACTCTTTCCCCCCAAGGAATCGAATCTCCCATTTATTCCCAAATCCCTATCCCCACGGGAGCCCCTCACGACGTTACCACCCCAACCACCACCCCAACCACCCCAACCACCCCCCTACCAGTTGCCACCGCCGCCGCCCTCCTCCCCCCTTCCCTCCAGCAACCCCTCCTCAGCCTCCGCCAGCCACCGCCGCAGCAGCATCAGCAGCGCCGCATTCAGACGGGGGACGCAGAACCGCGGCTGACCCAGGCCCCATGCGAAGGAGGCGACGGCGCCAGGCGGCAGCTGCGGCAGGTGCGGCAGTAGCAGCCGACACGCCGCCGCTAGCAGCTGCGGCACTCGGGCGCCCTGACGGCCGCTGGACCAGACCAGCCGTACAAGCGACTGTACGGAAAGGGGCGGTGGCGACGCGGCCGCCGCCACTGCTTCCCCGCCGCCGGCATGCACGCGCGGCTGCACTCGGGCAGCCCCCTCCAGGCCCCTGCCGTACCCCGCCACAGAGATACGCAAGCCGGAAGTGACGTCCGCTGCCGGCATCAGCGCCGGCGGAGGCGGAGGCGCCTGTCCGTCGCCGCCCTTGACGGTGCCGTCGGTCAATAGCAGCCCGGCGGTCCGCAATCGCGACGATGCCAAGGCAAGCAGGTTCACCCAGAAGCGACGCAGTTTGGGCCACGCCATGCCGCCCTCCGCTGCCGCCGCAGCCCGACCCCCCGGGTGGTACGCGAAGTCGTGGCTGGTAAGGCAGCCCAGCACCTGCGCCATACCCGCCACCGCCGCGTCGCTCACACTTGCGGCCGCCAGCACCACGAAGGGCCGCCAAGCAGTGGTGAAGACCGTGACGGCGGCGCGGGGCCGCCAGCCCAGGCGGTACAACGCGCCGATGAGCCTCCGTACATCGCACTGTACGACGCCGCTCCTGAGCCAACGCAGCGCTAGGGCATTAAGCACGCATCGCACGGTGGCAGGTCGAGGCTGGCAGCCCGCCCTGGCGGCGGCGGCTCCTAGAGCCTCAAGCAACTCCAGGAAATCTGATGTGCCGTACCGTCGTACGGACTCATCCTCGAGCAAGCGCTGCTGGTGCAGCAGCTGCAGCTCCAGGCTACGCAACGGCGTCTGGGCGCCGCTAATATCGCCTCCGCCGCTGCAGCTACTGCTGCGAGAATCCACGGCAGCAGTAGCTGCCGTACCACCTCCCCCACCTCCGTCCTGAACTCCGCTGCACCATGCAGTTGTACCACCGACGGCTCCCTCCATAAGGCCCAGGCGGTACTGCAGCCGCAGTCGCAGCGGCAGCGGGTGCTCCAACCGCCGCGTCAGCCGGGGCGCCCTCACCACTACCCGAGTGCCGCGGGAGTCGCCGCCTCCGCCTCCTTGCCGTACACCCCCAACCAGCCGAGAGCCGCTATAATCCCGTCCCTCCCGCCACAGGCCTCGCGGAACTCCCCCCTCTGCCCCTGCTACTGCTACTGCCCCTGCTACTGACCCTGCTACTGCCCCTGCCCCTGCTGCATCTGGGCCTGCGGGTGGTGGTAGCCGCTGGTGGCGCATATCCGTAGGTGGAGGTGGAGGCGGGGATGAGGCTGCAGCCGCGGGGGGTTGTGGGGGCGGCCTCGCCAGCGGCGGCAGTCCCAGATGTGACCTGTACCAGCCCCTCCGCGGGCGCACTCCACGACTGCCCAGACTCGGTGAGCTCAGCACCTCCTCCGCCTGGCCCCCCGACATGCCCCCCAGCACACGCAGCACGACAGACTCCACCGCCAACAGAGCCGAAGCAGTGACACCACCAACACCACCGTTAAACCGCCCAGCGAACTCCGCAGCCGCTGCTGGTGGTACCTCTGTGCCATTAGCAGCAGCAGTAGCAATAGCAGCAGCAGCAGTAGTTGAACCTGCAACTGCGGCGGCGGCGCCCGACCTGGCGGCGCTAGGCTGCAGGCCGTCCGACAAAGCCATCGACAGCCGCCCGGGAGGGCGGGAGGGAGTACCAGCGCAAGTGCTCGTACATGCCGTACCAGAGTCATGACGAGCAGCGGCGGCGGAGGCGGCGGTTATCTGCCCAGGGTTGCTTTGACATGTTCGTGAGTTGGACCGTACAGCTACACCTGCTATAACTGCTGATGGCGGTTGCACTGCTAACGGTCCCGGTGGTTGCGATGGATCCCACGCGGGTGGTTGCATCAGCTGTACCAGATCCTGAGGCGGTTGAGTTCGTTGAGTCAGTTGGGTCGGTTGGCCTTCCGCAGTTTTGTTGATCCTGGGCGGCAACCAATCTCGCAGAGCAGTGAGTGCAGCGGTGATGTCTTGCAGCCGAACTGCCGGGTGGGCTGACAGAGCCTGTACCAGGGCCAAGGCCTGTCGGGTGGGGTGGGGGTTGGGGTGGGTAGTGGGGAGGGCAGTGGGGAGGGCAGTGGGGAAGGCAGTGGGGACGGCAGTGGGACTCATTTGCAATTGTCAAAGGAACCCCGGCCGACGTGGTGCGGGCGGGTGCGGCATTGAAGGATGTGAATGCACACTTGGCAATTGTGGGGAGGAGGAGGCGGTGAGAAGGCGGTTAACAAACTCGGTGTACGAAACAACGAGATCGTGCCGGGAAAGGGAGTTACCCCCCCCCCACGCACACACACACACCTGGCGCTCACACCCTGCTCCAGGGAGGACGGAGGTGGCGCCCTCCAGAGCCAACACCAGGTCCTGACGGGACAGCTGGGTAGCAGGCGGAGGAGGAGGAGGAGGGGGAGGGGGAGATGGCTGCAGGGAGGAAGCAACTCCAGTAACTGCCGCACCGCCGCCCAGCCCTAATGTCCTTGTTGTTGCTGCTGTTGTTGTCGGTGGTGGTGTTGGTGGTGATGTTGATCCGGGTGAGGCAACGGGGGGCGGCTGCCGACCGCCCGCCGGCTGCTGCTGCCCCTCCTGCCCCTCCTGCCCCGAGGTTGTCACGTCGCCCCCAGCTGGGAAAGCCGCCGTCGGCCCCTGCGGCAGTGGGCGGTGGGCCACAGCGCCAACGTACATGTACTCACAACACAGCAGTCCAAGGGGACAGACAAACAGACAGACAGACAGACAGACAGGTGGAGGCAGGCAGGCGGGCAGGCAGGGAGCCCGCGGGGTCATGCGGCCCCAGGCGGCCCCCAGACCCGCCGCGACGTTGAGGGAGGAGGGGGCTCACACGAGAGCTCGACAGCGCACACAGGGTCAAGGGAAAGCCCCTCAACCACCGGCTCACCACCACCAGCTGCCCAACCAGGAGCTCCAGCGCCGCGGCCGCCACGGACCGCACCGCGGCCGCTCCAGGGGCACCTCGGACCAAGACAATGCCGCCGCCGCGCCTGCCGCCGCCGCCGCCGCCGCCGCTGTCACGTCCGCCAGCCAGTGCGGCGCTGAAGGCCCTCCGGCGCCGCTCCAGGGGTGGCGCCCCCCCCGCCGCCCCCGCCCTCTTCTTCCAGTTCCGAGAGGAGCACTCTTCCAGCCAGTCCGCATACCTGTGGGGGAGAAGGGTGATGGAGAAGGGGTGCGGGGGCGGGAGGAGGGCATGTCCGGCGTCTTGAGGGGGTCACGGAGAGGAGGATGGGAAGCATCGCGTTCCTAATCCGAGGGGCACCACCACCACCACCAGCACCACCACTGGTAGTGCTCGGGGCACTGGTCTCCCCCCCAGGGTTGCCGCACGGGGTGACCACATGCGCCGGAGGACACGTCACCCGGGGGACTGCGTTGAGGATCACCACACTGCACCACCCGGGTCAGTCAGTCGGGGGGGCCCTATTTCCGGACCTTTAGTCTGAAATCTACAGAGCTAGGTAGGGTTCCGGAGCTGCTCATTGGCACTTACTCACATTGGCGTTTGAGTGCTTTGCACAATTGCATAGAGCCCCCTCCCACTCTCGCTCTCCCACCAAGCCCCTTACCTGCCACATGCCCACAGCACCGACACGAGCTGTCCGTCGGTCATCTCCCTCAGTCCCGGCCAGGTAGCCTCCTCCTGTTCCCCCGCCGCACCCCGGACCACCAAGTCCTCCTCCCAGCCGGCCACCTCCCCGCCAACACCACCGCCGGACGAGGGAGCGGAGCGCACCCCCACCGGCCGGGCGGCTCCACCTGCCGGGGGCCCCCTCACAGCGGTTTGCGACCCAGACGCCGGCCGCCGCCGCCGCCGCTGCCGCCGCAGCGGCAGAAGCAGTAGTGGTTGCGATCCATCCGCCGGCCGCGGCTGCTGCCGCCGCAGCGGCAGAAGCGGTAGCTGTGGCGATCCATCAGCCGGCCGCTGCTGCGGCCGCAATGGCGATGCCGGTGTCAGCGCATATAGCGGCGCTTGCTGCCGTGCAATCGTCAGCAGTACGACAGGAAGCAACGACGGTGCCCCACGCACCGCCGACCACAGCGCGACAGTCCGCATGACCGGCAGCGACAGTGGCGGCGGCGGCTGCAGCGGCGGCGGTGGCAGATCTGACGTCAACCGACCTGGGGCTCGGTTGAGTCGTCGCAGCATGTCCGGCGGCGGAGCCGCCGCTGAGCTGACCAACCGCCAACCGTCCGCGGCGGACGCCGGTACGACAGACGCGGACCGAGACGGGCCCGACTGCGGAGACGAAGTTACGCCCCCCGGGTAGCTGAGCACCGCCCGCCACAGCTTGCCGATGACGGTGTGGAAGGGCTCAATGTGGTCGCGACCAACTGGGTTCCCCGGGCACCTGCCGCTGTCGCCGCTTCCGCCGCAGCCACTACCGACCACGCTGCCACTTGGTTCCGGTGCATCTCCGTGCTGCCGCGGCAGCCGCTGTTGCAACGGTCCCTGTTGTTGTTGTTGTTGTTGTTGTTGCTGCTGCTGCTGCTGCTGCTCTTCTGGGCCTCGGCGTCTGAGCTTCGCCATCTGGCGCTGCCGTATCGTGGCCGCGGTAGAGATCGCCGAAATGGAAATGTCCCTTGGCGTTGGTGGGGTAGCAGCGCCGGGGAGCAATCCCCTTCGGACGGTTGCCCCCCTCCGCTCCGAAACCCGAGGCCCCACCCCAAGCCCCAGCTCCGAAACCACATCCACCAGATCTATTCGGTCCTCGGAATCCCCCAGGTGGCCGTAGGCCCACAGTACCGCGAGTGACGCCTCCGCGGCCAGACCGCTGTTGCCATCAGAATGGTCATCATCGTCGTCGTTGGAGATCGTGACCGCATCCGTACTTCCCCTCTCCCACTGCCTCGCCTTTTTCTCCTCTTCCTCCTCCACCCCCGGAGTCGCGACCAAGAGCTCCTCCGCAACGCGGCGTGCCAGCCGGCCCACATACCTACGAGCCCGAAACAAACGCTCCATCTCTCCTTCACCCGTTGCCAATGCCTCCTCCCGCTCCTTCTCCGTCAACCCCCCCTTCGCCGCCGCCGCCGCCGCCGGGCCACGCAACTGCTGACCCTGCATGGCAGCCGCTGGTGACAGCAAGGTGAATCCCTCGGCACCCTGCCGTACATCCTGCCCCTGCAAAGGTCGCTGTACCGGCTGCGCTACCGACTGGGTGCCCAGCTGTTCGCCGGGCAGCTGGGAAAGGCCCGGGGACCTGGTGGCGGCGGCGGCGGCGGCGGTGGCGGCGGCGGCTGTTGACGGCCGCTTAACAACACCCTGATGATAATCCAATGCGCTTGCGTAGCAGTGTACGGCACCTGTGGCGGAGGAGCACCACGGGGCCAACGGAGCCCGCGCCACAGACGAAGACGCCGCCGGTACGGCAGTGGATGTCGCGGCGGGATCTGATGACGGCGGCGGCGGCGCCTTAAGGCCGCCCTGGAGCGCCAGTCCCAGCAGTACGCGGCAGCTTAGCGTGACGGCATAGAGCCCCACGGCGTCTATGTGCTCGTCCAGAACGCCGTACAGTTGCTCCAGGGATGTAGCTGTCAGGATACTTTCCTCCAGTTGCTGTTGCCGCCGCCGCAGCAGCTGCTTGGCGTCACCTGCCGCCGCCCGCGGCTCCGTTGGACTCTCCCCTGCCAGACCCCCCCGACCCGGTAACACCTCCACCGCCGCCACCGGGCGCTGCGAATACCCGGAATCAGATTGATACAGCGGTTGTGTTTGTTGCTGTTGTTGTTGCTGTTGTTGTTGTGGTTGTTGTTGTGGTTGTTGTTGTGGTTGTTGCTGTTGTTGCTGTTGCTGTTGTTGCTGTTGTTGTGGTGGTGGTGGTGGTGGTTGCAGTACGCGGCCGGCAGCCAGGGGCCCCGAGAGGACGTGTGGCGGGGCCGTTGTGGCGGGCGCCAAGACCCGGGATACGGCCGTTGCCGCATTGGGGTTTGTTGACACCATTAGGGCGGGCGCTGCAGACTCCCGCATGGTGGTTGTGGCGGTTGTGGTGGTGGTTTCCACGGAGGTACTGGCGGTTGCGGTGGTTGGTATGGTGGTTGTGGTGGCGGCTATGCCCACCGACAACGAACTTGCCGTCGCCGGAGGGGCTCCCCGGGGGTTGGCCGCCCGCAATATCTGTTTGTACGGCAGGTCGGCACGGCGGGAGCATGAGGTCGACAGTTGACAGTTGACACGGGGGGCAATATTGTGTTGGTGTCAGGGGACCGGGGTGGAGCTCAGAGAGGGCGACCTGGGGGTGTGCTGTTGTTGTTATTGTTGTTGTGGAAATGGTGCTGGTAATGGTGGAGGTGTTGGGTCAGTGTCGGGGAAGAGATTCCCCCACAGGGCTATAATGCAGCAAATCCACCAAAATCCCCCCTCCCTCCCCTTCCCCTCCTTCCCCCCTCCCCATTCTCCCTCCTCCCCCCCTTCCTCCTCCCCTTTCCCCCTTCAGCAGTACCAAACAAGCCGATATGGAAATGGAGATCTAAGTATTAGGGGCACGAAGGTCCACACGCACCTGCAGCAGCACGGCCGGCACAGCTCCCCTCCCGCCTTCCCCACCACTCGCATCCCCATCCCCATCCACATTCGCAGCCCCGGATCTGAAGCTGAAGGTGGAGCTGAACGCGGCGAGCGGCGGCGGGGACGCGGGGGCGGCCCCCACCTGGCCCCCGGCTCCTCGCCCCCACCCGGGGGTCCACATCGGGGTTGCGGACGTCCCTCCCAATGGTGCTGCTGCTACTGCTGCTGCTACTACTGGAGGGTGGGCCAAGTGCTCCGGCGGTATTATGTCCCCCGTGTCGAGTACACCCGACCCCGCGCCCACATCTGGGGGGGCCCCCGGTGGCTCTGTAACCCCCCTTCCCGGGGCGACCCGCGACCCCCCCGTCACCGTCACCGCCGCCCCAGGACACCGCGACATCCCCCCTCCCCGAGCTGCCTCCGCTGCTGCTGTAGCTGCTACTGCCGACCTGACGCTGACGGTTCCTCGCCGACTCACCAACACCGTCGGACGGAAGGCGGCGGCATCGGCAGTGGCGGCGGCTGTAGCATGGCGTTGCCGCTGTACGGCACCGGCAGTGGCAACATCGCAATCACGCTGGTGGTGGGGTGGTGTGTTTCCGCGAGGATACGGGACGTGGTGGTGGTGGCCGCCGCCGCCGCCGCCAGCACTGCCTGAGCCTGCTGGACCTGGGCCGGCGCCGGGCTGTGTGCTCCTCATGGGGGGGAAGGGAGATAGCTGTGGTCCAGATGGCCGGTGCTGCAGCCGCTGTCCCCCCGGCCCCGGCCCCGCACTCGTCTTCCGGTCGCCACCGGCCGTCCCCCCCGGGCTGGGGGACCCCCGCGGCACCAGGGCAGCCAACAGGCGGTTTCGGAGCCGCAGCCTCTCCAGACGGCTCAGAAGGCGGCTCCCCGATCTGTTTGGGGGGTTGTCGCGGATTGGTTGGCTGTTAGAACGAGGCGCGGGAAGAGAGACACCTCATCGGGGTGGACATAGCGGCGTTTCGCCGTGCGGGATGCCGTATTAACCGTACATCACGTACCCGTGTCCCGGCGCGTCCCCTCTGGGCCCAGCATTCCGCCTGCACCTGAAGTCGATCGCGGATGCACCCGCACCCACTCGCCCAACTGCCCCCTAAGATCCCCCCCACAACCCGATCCCCAATACCTAGCCGCCGTCGCCGTCGCTGGTCCTGGCGGAGGCAGCGGAGGTCGCCACCACCAGCGCCGCGACCCCACCGGCGATACACCACCACTCCACTCCTACAGTCGCCACCCCTACAACGCATTGGGGCTCCCCCACAAATTTCCTTAATCCACCCCCCTACACACGTACACACACACACCGCACGCATGGGAACCACATGTCAGACTCTGCTTGTGCCACTTTCCCGCCTCACCCCCTCAGGCCCCCTCAGGCCCCACCTGCGCACTAGCCTCGTGGGCCGGAACCCCGCCAGCAGCCGGGCGACGGAGGGCGGGGCGGGACGGGACAGCTCCGGAACAGCTCCAAACCCCACCTGCCCACCTCCCCCATAGCCACCACGGCCAGATAGACTGCCGCCTCCTCCACCCGGACTGCTTTCAACGACACCACCATCATCACCACCACCACTACCGCCAGAAAGAGCTGCTGGAGCTGCCCCTGCCGCTGCCGCTGCTGCTGCTGTCGGGGCCGCCGCTGTTTCTCCCCTTGAAGCAGGATACTTGTGTGTTTGTGGCCCCTGTCCGATTTGGCGGGAACCGGCAGTAGCGGCGCCTGACGGCGCTACAGCCCCTCGCGGCGCCGTCGTAGCGACTGTGGGTAAGGAGCTCCTCAACGAGGGAGGTTTCGTCCCGCCCGCACTTCCGACTCCGCTGCTGCTACTGCCCCCCCTACTGCTGCTGCTGCTACCGGCCTGTGCGTGCGAGTGCGGGTTGTGCGGGGAGAGCTCCGAGTCCCCGAGGGGGGTCCTGTCCCCGCTGGTTCCCATTCCTCGCAGCGAGGAGCCCCCCAGCTCACACGGATATCGCTGCGTCTGTGACGACTGCTGCTGCTGCTGCTGCTGGTGGTGGTGCCGGCGGTGGTGGTGATCGTGATTGTGGGTATCGCGGTGGTGGTCTGTAGCGGCTCCGGCGGGTTGCTGGACCTGGGGGCGCTGAGGTAGCGGATACCGTTGCCGCTGCTGCTGCTCCCCCAGCGTATGTGGCCGCTGCTGCTGCTCCCCCAGCGTATGCGGCCCCTGCTGGTTGTTTATGGCTGGGGCATTGGGGGGTTCGGCAGCCTGGGGGCGCTGCTGCTGCCCCTGCGGACGTCCTCTCTGAGCGCGCTGCAGTTCTGCTCCAGCTATTTGCAAAACGGGCGACGATTCGCCTTCCCCTCCCCCTCCCCCTCCCCCTCCGCCCGGCTCCGTCCTCCCGGGTCCCTCCAGGGGGGGCTGTCCCCGGGTGGACACGTCCGCCGTACAGCCTGATCCCGTGTTACTGGAGCCTCGACGAATCTGGCTACTGCTGCTGCCGGTCATTGCCAAACTCAGCATCCCTTGCTCAACCCAACGGCCGCCACCGCTTAGCTTGGTGCTGCTGCTGCTACTGCTGCTACTGCCATGCGGTGGTTCGTCTGCCAGCCCATGACCCGGCGGCGGGGCACGCGGGGCCACTTGCAGGTGCTGATGTGACAAGGGCAGAGGTAGCGGCAAAGGCAGACGCACGTCGGCGCCGCAGCTGTCGCGGCCCTGCAGAACCAGATTGATCAAACCGCTAGACACCACCACGTGGGATACGGCAAACCGTACTGGGGGCTTATGGGGGCTGCGGGGGAGCTCCAGGGGGGCGTCCTCCTCCACTTGGAGGATCCGCCCCGCGGGGCGAGGCCCGAGGGCGGGTTGGCCTGACCACAGAAATGGCGGCCAGGCTATGGCCTCACCTCCGGAGCGCAAGTCCAGAAGAGAGGGCGGATGGGCGGTAGAGGAACCGGTACAGTCGCAGCGGACTTGCTGCCGGGAATTTTTTACGCTGCTGTGGCTGTTGACTGCGCCCAGGAAGTTTCTCCGGGCAAGATGGGGCTGGCGATCGGACGTGGATGCGCTTGCCGGAGGAGTGCCAGGGGATGAGGATGTGAGGGAACGGCTGGGGAGTATAGCTGGAGGTAGGGCCGTGGGGAACTGGGAGTTGGATGCCGCGCCTGGGACAGTGCTGCCGCGACTGCGTGTTGACGCGGCGGCAAATGTGACGGCATCGGAACGACAGGTACTGGTAGGTGCACCGGTAGGAGTCAGTGCCGTGTCGGCCGAGGTGCCGATAGGGCGCCGCGGTGTAAAGTGATGACCGTTGCATGACTGAAGCTGTGGCCGAGTCGGCGCCATGATGCGAGAGTATAACTACAGCTCAGCCACCCATCGAAACAAATGATTGGATTAAGACTTCCATCCTGATACTAAAAATGATGACGACGGCATATGTGCGTGCCCTAGAGAGTGTCGGCGCTCCACTTCGGGTTAGCTGACTGCGGCCCTACCAGGCGAATAATAGCATTAGAAAATGTATGCAATTGTGTCATGCATTGGGAGATGCTCCTAGATGCATTACATCACCAGAAGCCAGGCCTTGCGACAACTGCCTCCGTGTACAACAGTTCTCGATGAAATTGTCGCAAGCTGTGTCTCCCACATTCCATAACCTTGGCGAAACTATTATAAACTATTTTCATAATATCTTGCACTGTTACACGTCTTCAAAATTCGTCGCAGAATTATTATGACTAGAGCCACCTGTCAGAAGTTGACAATACGCAAGATATACAATAGTGAAGTCGGTTCCGTATAATAATTAGCCATGGGTCAGGAACACTTACCTTCTGTTGACTTAGATTTTGTCAAGCACGCTGAAGATGAGTATCACAGCATCTACCAAACCGGAACCAGCGATGAGGTGGACGGAGCACGGTTCAGGTGAGGAGTCCATTCAAAAGTAATAGCGCCTAAAGCAAGCTGGCCAAGAGACTCCCTAACTTGTAGGTTGGTATGGGCACTAGTTCACAGCACCAATCGCAGCCATCAATCTCGCGGTCTGGAGCTCTGCCGGGCTAAGCTGAGAGAGCAGGCGAAGGACAAGGAATTCCGCTACTTCGCAGCTGGTAAGGCCACCGGTTTTGTTGAGGAAGTTGGAGGCGGTTTTGGGAACTCGAGGGACGCCCGTGCTCCTCTCACGAGGTTACAGACCGCCTTCCCTTATTCGTGCAAGACCTCGACAAACGCGTCGCAGTCTTATGTAAGAATACGTACCTAGTATTTTGGCCTCGCATCGTAATAGTCGTCGTGGAGCCACCAACACCCGCCGCCTACCGTTCCGTCCGTCGGCCACTCTTTCCCCCGTTGCCGCAGTGGCGTCCTACAACCTGGGCCAGTACATTGAAGCGCGGCGGGAGCTCTCCTCGCTGCTGCAGGTAGGAATGGAAAGGTAGGGGGAGGGAGTACGAGTACGGTGCTGCAAGTCCGTTGAGGCACGGCCCCATGGCCTACCCTAGCGCGGCTCCCTATTCCCCATCCAAACCTCCCCCAACCCCCCGGGGGCCAGCCCCCGGGCCAAAGGCTGTATTACATAATACTGCCATCATGCTGCAATTGAGCCAAGCCCAAATGAGTCTTCCTCCGGCTGCCCCTGGAGCATCCCCTTCTGCCAGCCCGCCTGGCCGCCACCAGCTGCTGCAACCGGGCCTGGCTGCAGCCGCCGATGACATGAGCCGTGGCTGCTCTGGCCTTCCTCCTACACCCTTTTTTGACCGTCATACCTTTCCCCGTGCCTTAACCCCTCAGCTCCAGTCACCTTCGCCGCATTTTTTCCCACGCCCCCAAATGGTCCATTGCGGACTTTGAACTTAGATCTGGCCTTGGTGACCAGATGCCCCTTCCATATCACATCCACAAAACCCTGTTGTTCTCCATGATGCCATTGCCATCCCCATCATCATCACCATTATCATCTTCACCGTCACCCTCTCCTCCCCCACCGCGCCCCTGCTGTTGCCTAATTAGGAGCACCCGGGCTTCCGCCAGGCGGAGTTCCTCCGGGGCCTGGTTGAGGACGCCATCGTACGGGAGGGGCTGCTGGGGGTGGGCATTGGTGCGGCTCTTGCGGGGGTGGCTCTGGCCATATTTCTGGGGGGTTCGGGGAGGAGGCACTGAGAGGAGGTGTGCGTGTGTGTAGCTGGGGTATGGATGTGAGGGGTGCTGAGGCGTTCATACAGGTTCCGGGATCGAGACCTGTCAGGGTCGAAAATCCTTCCGATGGTTGAAGGTACGAGTGTCCCTAGTCGATGGACGGTGGTGACCTGGGATAAAGTTGACCTGCGAGCCGACCAGGAATGGAGCTGGGCCGCCGTTGATCCGGCAGATTCCGTTGGATGCCGGTGGTGGGTGCGGAACCCGAGCGATCCACTGAGACGTTTGTTAGGACGGATGAGTGTGCCCCGAAATACCGGGGAAGGCAGGGTTTCGCAGGGTAGCTGCCACGGGTAATGATATGCCCCCTGTCCCATACATCATACATACATACATACATACATACATACATACATACATACATACACACGCAGAGGGAATATCCCCGAAATATGTCGGCGCAGCTTGGGAGGTGGGGCTGGGGGGGCTGGTGACGGGGAAAGGGGGAGAGGGGTAAACCTGGAGCTGGGATGTGTTTTACCTAAGCCCTTTCCTTAGTCCCTTTCATGCAGCCACACACACCCCGCCGCCTCCCCTCTTACTGACTGGACTCACCAGCAGTAGGGTGTGTGGGGCAGGGGGAAGGGGACTAAGGGAGTGTCGGGAACCACGAATAGGCGCTACCGTACTTCGGAGCTGCAGCCGTCACTTCGGTCAACACTCTGTCCATCGTCCTCATGTCCCTCAGCTGAGAGTCGCTGTCTGCGGCACTGTCTGTGTGGAGTGCGGTGGTGGAGGTAGCCGTATCAATCAGGAGAACGAACGAATGGATGTACATGGAGGGTGGATGAAAAGAATCATCCGATGACTGCACAAAGAAAGTCCATCAGCGCCCGGCCCATCAGCAACACGCCGACTTACCAGTGAGGTGACTACCTCAGAACGGAATGGTAAACCTAAGGACTGAATGAGTACGGGAGGAGCGTGGGGGCGCGCTGCTGCCCGTGATGCTCCTCTACCATGTCCTCCTCACGGGCGTACGGAGCTAAAGCTAAAGTTGTGTTGGGGCAGGTGTGTGTGTATGTGTATGTATGTCTGCGGGTTTGCTCCTCAACACCGATATTGAGATTTCGGTCCTTGTGTTGGTATTCGCGGTGGTTCCGGAGGAGATGTACTCTACTGGGACGTTGTACATCCCACCATGCTGCATCTGCATCAGTGGTACTGTCTGCTACGGTGCAGCTCCCTCCCGGATCCCGCCCCACCCCACCCCGCCCCACCCAGGCGCCCTGGGGACACTGCCCCCCTACCCTTACACGTGATATCCTACCTGGACTTCACTCGAGTGCTGCGGCAGCCCCGTATGGCTAAGCGCTGCCCCAACCCCCCATCAAAGTACCCACCATTATTCGGATTACACACACACACACACAGGCTGTGCCCCCTTCACCGCGCAGCAATAACTAGCAACCTCGAGTTTGAACCGGATCAGTGGGGGGACTCTGTTCAGGAGCTGTTGCCAGGCGACCTGGTTCGACCTCTTGGCGGAGGAGGGCAGTGGCCTCCTGTCGCGAGCTGTAACTCCGAGCGGATCTCCTGCTGACAGTGCTACTACTGACAGTGCTGCTGGTGGTGGTGGTGGTGGTGGTGGTGGTGGTGGTGATTGAACATTGTGCATAAAAGACCCTGACAGAGAGCTTGTCAGCCCCTTAATCAAGGACACTGCACTTACGACCGGCAGTATACTCATTATTTCTTCCTGATCACCGCCACACCAGCCAGGGGAGCCCAACTGGCTGCCTTGCCTCTTCTCCACATCCGCAAACAGACATCGACCGACAGCTAAAATCCACAGACAGCGCCCTCAGCTCTGATCGATAGAACCACCGCAGTCACTACCAGTCCCTACAACAGCGCCACCCTCCAACCCCTCATACACCCCCCGATGTCCACCGACATGGGAAACTGTCGGTCCGTCTGTAAGTCCGTCCTAACGGTGCTGCTGACAACCACGAGGCAAACCCCGCAGTACCAACAACAACAACAACAACATTATCATAACCAGGCGGAGAGGTCCGCCCAGAGAGAGACGACGACTATGCCCCTCATAAGCCGTTCCTCTCGCCCTCCCTTCCCCTCTTTAAGACGGCAAGGCAGGACGAGCTGTATCTCCCACCCACCCACATAACCCCCCTTACAGGAACCTGCGAGCATGGTATGCAAAAAGATAATATCAAGCGAGAAATGTGCCCCCCACGCCCCACCCCCACCCCACCAACCCTACAGCGTTGGACCGAAGGAGGACGAGACGGAGGATGACTGAACCTGCAACAGGAAGCTGGAAAGGCCCGAAGAGACTGAAACTGGGGAGGTCCAGTAGCACCCCCCGGGGGGCCTCCCATCCGTGCTTCCTCCCCCCCTGGCCCTTCACTTAAGGAAAATGTGTGGGGTGTACGGCGATGGACGGCGATGACGGCAATAGCAAGAATGAACGGCGAGAGCATTGGCCCACAAAATACAACCCTCGTAAACCCCTCCAAAACCATTTCCCCCCTCCCCCCAAAACCCTCCACACTACCGCGCAAACGGAGCAAGTGCTGCAGCAGGAACAATGCAAACGGAAACAAGGACGCGCTGGTTGGCATCAGCGGCTGAGAGAGTCACCATCAGCGGCAATGTATTTGCCGTTCTCCGACCTTCTGATGAGGAATACCCCTTTCCATCCCCCAATGCGAGTTGGAATAATGCGGACCCCCCCTCGCGCCCCTCAGCCGCAATCCCCCCCCCACACACACATCCTCTCACCTACCTGCCAAGTGGTAGGCTATCCCCTAATGGCACCTCGCCGCATTTCCCCCCCCTATCCCCCATTGCAGCGCCGCCGCAAATAAATCAAACCGCACCACCAGCGGGGCCACCAGGACAGACACGTAACACTACAGCGCTGCACCGCGCGTCCCAAGAAGACGACACATCGCCACAAAAGAAGCTGTTCACAAAACACAGCAACGTGCTTAGTCGAATAAACAGGCGGTGGGCGGGTGAGTGGGTGTTTGGGTACGGCCTGCCTGTACGTCAGCCAGCCCAACAACTACCTCAACCCCTTCTCCACACATACACACACACACACACGCACCTCAACGCTCAAAACAATCCTCGATAAACATGCACACATGTACACATCGTATCTGTTGCCTCCGCGTCCCCACCCTGAATCCCTCACATCCACCCACAGCCGGAACCGCCCACCGCCGCCGCCGCCGCCGCTACAGTCCCCTCCGGCCCCATCGCCGGCGGCGCCGCACCTGCCATCGTCGCCGCCGTGGCGGCGGCACCGTACGGCGTGAGCTGCCGGTAGTACGGCTCTTTGAGGTCGAATTTGCCGCTGGAGGTCTGCGGCGGCTGGCCTGGCTGCAGCGGCGGCGCCGTCAGCGTCAGGTAGATGTCGTACGACTGTCGTGCATGCGCAACGAGGTGGAGCTGTCCGGTGATCCGAGTGTTGGGGGAGGTGACAACCAGCGGGTGCTGCAGTACACAGCGCAACTGAAACCTGTGGGGATGGACCCGTTTGGAATTGGGGCCCTACTTAGCTTTGGACGAGGAATGGGGTTGGCCACGTATGGCCATGCGGGCCATACGAGAGACAGAGAGACAGACAGAACACACACAGACAGACAGACAGCAGCAGCAGCCGGGGGAAGTGAGGGGTTTCCCCTCCCCCGTTCACCGTCCCCACCTCAACAGCCACTGTTTCTGGTCGCCACAGATGTCATGTCCCATCCGGGGATTAACATTTAACTCGCCCAGCACCGCACAGCCATATATACATACATACAGCCATACACATTCCCGGGCCTAGCCTGACCGTCTCACCAGTGGGTGGTAGGCATCCCTGGCGCAGTGGTTAGCCACACGGGCTGTTGGGACCCGGCGAAAAACACATCTGGGGGGGGGGGTCGGGAGTGCCGGGGGGGGGAGTCTGAGGTTACGGGGGCCTGTACGGGATACAGGCAGCAGGAATAGAAGAGATACGATCTTAATGTACGGCGACCTGGTGGGAGCTGCGACCAGCGCCCGACGTACCGCCTGTGGCGGTCGCCCCCCTACTGATAATGGTGGGGGATGTGCGGAGGAGGGGTAAGACAGGGGGGGTCATACGAACCACTGACGAGTTAAGCAGGTGCCAGAAATAAACGGTTACTCCAGAATTACACAGAAACGGCATCAGGAGTCTTGGTAAACAGCTAGGAGGGGAGGGGGCCCGCGGGTGCGTGCACGTGTATGTGTATGTGGAGTCTCGGTCCCCAACTCACCAGTACCTGCGTACCGCATGCACGTCTCCCCCCCCAGCCGGCGAACCAGCACTACACCTACCAGCCATCAACCCCCGGAGGCCCCCTCGCACTGGCAGGCCCCCTCGCAAGTGGCTTTCGGGTGCTCAGCTGCCCGACCACTCCCTAGCCCCTCTCATCGGGTGCTACCCCAACCCTAAAAACACACAAAACTCTCCCCCTCCCCCCCTCCTCCCTCCCCCCCCCCTCTCCCCGGGCACTCACCAAACCAGCACGCCAGCCCGTGTATCGTCACGGGGGCCACCGGACCCGTCACCAACTGTGGGTGGGCAAACAGAAACAACCACCAACCAATTATCCAACCGACAACCGGTGTCGTGTCCACGTCGACACCGAAGGGACAGGGGAACAGCCGTCAGTAAAGGAGCGGCGGTTCGTAAGCGGTTGACTAGCGGTTAGGGTCCGGGCAGACAGACAACCAGACAGGTAGGTAAGCATCAGGACGAGAGGGTATCAGCTTAACTACCTGCCGTACTGCCTGACCGTGGATTCACTCGCAACTGGCAGTACGGCGTCTCACACACCCCCAGACGGCCTCTAATCCCCCCAAACCCAAAATCCATACCCCACCCCAAAACCCTAAAACCCAAACCTTCCCCCCTCATCCCCCCTCCCCTCTCTACTCATCGCACATGATCCCCCCTTTCTCCCACTACTACTCTTACACACACCCCTGGACTATATCTGTCTATCTCTGGTATCTGCTTCACTCGTCAGTGGTTCGCCGTACTTCTCCACCCGGGCCCCCAGGCACCTGCAGCGGCATGTCGATATCCAGCAACTCGCTCTCCGCAACGTGGCCAAAGTCCAGTGCCCGGGTCGCACAGCTCGTGACCAGCAGCGCGGGGTCGAACGCGTCCACCACCACCTGGCCGAAGTAGCCCTCAGAGGCCGCCGAGTGGAGCGAGGTGACGTCAACGCCGTAGAAGGACGGCTGCAGCCAGAACGCCGACTTGGCGGCGATCTCGCTGTGGAGCACGTTGTCGCTGAAGCAGGCTGGCGGCGGGTGAGAGGTGTACGTGCGTGTCGCGAGTGTGCGTATTGTGTATGTATGTATATGTATGCATGTATGTATGTATGTGAGGAAGCTGCTCCCCGTGATACGGCATGGCATGGTGACATGGCGCGGTGGGGTGGTCGGGGACACGTGCGGGTATTGCAGCCGCACATCGGGGCCGGGGGCTTAGGGTTGCGGGGGGTGGTGTGATGGGGGGAGGGTTTGGAGCAGACAGGCAGGGGGGAGGAGGGGGAGGAGGGAACAGATGTTGCTCGTACATTTGGCATTTATTGACTGGTGCCCCGTCCCCAAACCACATACACACACACAAAGATACATACATACATACATACATACATACAGCGGATTAGGGTGTCCCTCTAGCAGGGGAGAGCAGGGAGCTGCCTCGGGAAAGGGGGCCGCTGGTGAAGCTATACCACCACCCTGTAACGACATACATACAGCGGGTAAGGGGGAGTCCCCTCACCTGCATGAATGCGACCCAGCTGGGGGAACATCTTGCCGCCGGGCTTCAGAAAGGCGTCTCGGGCGTAGATGTACGACTCAAGCATCCGCTCGTTGACCAGTAAAGTGCCCATGGGCTCCGAAACCAGTACGTCAACCCGCTCTGTGATGGACGGGTATTTTTTGATGTTGTGAGGAAGGGTATGTACGTATGTATGTACCGTATTGCCGCTAATGTTTTTTACGCTAATGTTATTACAACCAAAAAAGGACTTTTCTGCGCTAAAACATTTGCAAAAAGGGTTTCTTGCAATTTGTTCGCCTGCATGAAAGGTCCACAGACGCGGCAGCTGGCTGCCAAGTAGAGCTGCCGCAGCTGGTCAGCTGTCACACCATCAGAGGGCAGAGCCCTGCACGTCCCTTAACAGACTCATCCCGCCAAAACCCCGCCAAGACTGCGTCTGTACGAGGTTTCCCGCCTGGGAACTAACTTTTACAAAGTCGTCAGGATTTTTTAAAAACATTCTTTTATTAGGTTTTCCTAAAAACGGGAGAACTATAAAAAAATTTATTGTTATGTCATGTTAAATCAGTCATAAAAACATTTGCGGCAATACGGCATCTACGTATACATAGCGGGTAAGGGAGTAAGGGGGTAAGGGGGATGGGAAAGACCACATCTGGAAAAAGGTAATCGTGGCAATGTGTACGGACGTACGCCATCAGAAGTCATCATCCGCAGTTTGCAGCCCTGGTCTCCTCCCCCCCCCCAAACCACCTCCTCCCCACAGGTGATGGTGGGAGGAACCCTAAAACCCCCTTTACAAACCGAACCCCGACGCCCCCCCTAGCCAGTGGGTGTACGCCATTACCCCTCCCTCACCGTTGAACCGGCCCCCGCCACCTTCCACCCCAAAACCCTAAAACCCACACAGGGCCCCCATCCCTCCCCTCCCCCCATTTTCCCCCTCCCATCCGCCCTCTTAGGACTCAATCGGGCCTCTTGAACACTGACCACTTTCCCGCACATGATTCCCTTCCCCCACCCCACCCCACCCCTCCCCACCCCACCAGGCAGCGCGACCTCCTCTACTTTGGAGCTGATGACGGTGATACGGCCGCCCAAGGCCGGGTTGGCGTCTGCCAGCATCCGGGCGAATTTGGCCATCCCACTCGCCTCCACCGCATACACACGTGCCGCCCCGGCCTGTACGGCGAACAGCGACAGGATGCCGCTCCCGGCCCCCACATCCATCACCACTCGTCCGCGAAAGTCCTCTGGGTTGCCCACGATGGCGCTGTAGTAGGTGCCGGTGCGTGTGTAGTCCTGTATTGGGTATGTGTATGTGTGTATGTATGTATGTGTGTGTGGGGGGAGAGGTAGGGATAGGTACTGGGGTCAGTGGCATCCGGAGCAGTAGCAGCAGCGGGAGGGCAGAGGGTCAGGTAGTGGACTTCGCTATGAAAATGAACTTGTGTCTGCGTGTATGTATGTATGTTGTTACAGGGTGGTTAACTTCGCCAGCGGCCCCCTTTCCCGGGGCAGTCCCTGCTCTCCCCTGCTAGAGGGGCACCCTAATCCGTCACCCCATCCGACTTCAGAATGTATTCGTTGGGTTCGGCAACTCACCACCAGCATCCAACCAAATCTAGCGGATCAACGGCGCATCAACTTAGTTCCTGGTCAGCTCGCAAGTTGATATTATCACGTCCTACACCGTCCATATGATGGGGGGCCACCTCCCATTTCATCACTCCTCAAACACCCGAGGAGCTGGCAGGCGGATTTGAACCCGGGTCGACTGGATCGACTGGGAGCAGAAGTCAGGCCTTAACTTCTGCCAGCCGCCTGCCTATATGTATGTATGTATGAGTGTGTAATACATACCTCCTCCTCAACCTCTTAAAGCCTTCTTATTTCCCCCCCCCCCCACACACACACACCGAGACTCTCTCCCCTCCTCTTCAGCCCGCCCTCTTCCTTCATCCCATCGTACAACACTAAAACCCAAATCCGCCCCGCCAACCCCCCCAATCCCGCCGACCCCCACCCTCCCCACCCCCCCCCGCACCTGCAACATGTTTTGTTGATGTTGCAACATCCCATAGTAATGGAAGTACATGTCCGAGGAGGCGCGACAAATCTTACGGTCGAAGTGATTCACAGCCGCCGCCGCCGCCGCCGCAGCAGCAGCAGTGGGTTGGGCCGCGCTCTGAAACCGGGAGCCCTCCTCACCATCACCATCACCACCACCACCGCCTCGCTGCTGCTGCTGCGGCGGCGGGTGCTGATTTTCCCCGGGTTTTGCGGGTTTGCCTTGGGCCCCCGTCTCCTCCCCCGCCGCGGGCGGGTGAAGAGGACTTCGCAGCGGCGGCTGCGGCGAAGGCGGTGGCGCCGTCCCCTGGACCCCGGGATAAGGCCCTGCTTCTGCCTCCGCTACTGCCGCTGCTCCGTCTGGTTGGTTTGTCAGTGGCGGTGGTCCGGGACCAGCTCCGGAACCATTCCCCGCCCCACAGGGGCCCACAGAGGGCCTTTCCCCCGCTCCCGTACTGACACCGATTCCGGGAGCCGGCAGCCCCGCCAGGCTACTGCCTCCTCCTCCTTCTGATGCTGCTACTGCTGCTGCTGTTTGGTGGTGGTGGTGGTGTCCGGGGGAGGGAGGTGGCAGTAGCTGGAGCCCCGGGGATCTGGGAGCCGACCAGCCCAATCCCAAACCCGCCCCCGGCCCGACTCCAGGTGTTGCTACTGCGAAGCAGTTATGGTGGTTGTAGTCGAGCAGATGGCAGTAGCTGGTCGCGGCCGTACGGGTTGGTTCCGCGGACCCGTTGGCGTCCGTTGCAGCAGCTACCCCAGGGGGTGCTGCTGCTGCTGCTACTGCCGCTGGGTTGTTGGTGGCGGCGGGGTGTGGCGGGTGTGAGGTCGCCGCCAGCGCCGCTTCAAGGGCCGATTGCAGCTGATCGGCAACTGACTTGCTCGGACATTGTACGGCATACACGCCGCCGGGACCTCCAGGGAGGGGGCTGACGAAGAAGAGCGCGGCGCCGGCCCTCCACGCCTGGTGGTGGTTGTAGTCGGCACGTGAAGGGGGAGATACATGAGAGGGGAGGCGGCGAGAGGAGGAGACATGGGAATATGTGGGCGCGTGGGGAGGTGGCGCCGCCTCGCAAATGGTGACGAGGTCACAGGCGGTAGGCGGATTACGAGGAGCTGGAAGCGAAACGGGAAACGGGAGGGCGGCCTGCGCCTGAGGCCCTAGGGCCCGGAAAACCCAGTCAACGCGCGCAAATAGGTTGTGCTTTACAGTGCAGCACAACAACAGAAACGCGGAGGTTGGGTGCGGGAGAAGGGCCGAAGAGGTGTGGGTGTGTGGGTGCTTGTGTGTGTCATAGGAGACAGCTGCTGGCGGCTGGGTGGGCACGGCAGGGATGGGGAGGCAGTAGCAAGGGCAGGATAGGGGAACGGAAGATCCCTGGATAGGGTCTGCGCACCGTGTGGCCGGAAAGGACACACTGCATGAAGGAGCTGCCGGACGCCTGGTTCTCCATCTGTATGACAGGCGCCGCATCCCCAGCCCTCGTAATGACCAGCTTGGCGTCGTGGGCCGCCTCTACAACCAAAAATTGCTATGGAGTTAATAGTTCCACACATTATGCTTGCATGAGGGAATTTTATCATCCTTACCCCACATAATAACACCACTTTCTGGGTGCATGGAAGCAATACGCAAGCCAGGAAACGCGTTGCCGCTAGTGACCGAAGACATGACTGTTTCACCCGAGATTGTCATTTCCTTACATTTAGCCGTCAGTCAAGGAGCACTTGCACACAGCAGCCTTGCAAGACAGCCTCAGGACGGCGCCGTCAAAAATCATCCGAGTAAGTTCTCATCATCACATGACAGTGAACAAAGACTATTCCTTTGTAATGTACGGAGCGCCTGGCAGGCCAGAGCATAGGACCGTTAGTCGCTCGCTCCGAGACCAGTCCTGCCTTGGTCCCAATACCCTAAAAGAACCTGGCGAATCCTATTCTGGCCCGCACCTACATTATTACTAATATACTCTAGATTTAACATTAGAGCAGCAGCCCAGCATCTGGTCGTGTGTCTCATGAAAATGGCGCGCAAAAGCATTGCGCTGTTCGTAACCACACTATGTATCCTTAGCGTGGTCGCTCTTGGCGCAAAGAAATCAACAGATAGACTCATTTTAGCCTTGAGAAAGGTGTGCGGCACAGCGGCAGGCACCAGTTCGTGCTGTGACGTGCGACGGTTGCCGACGGTTGCACCGGGGGTCGTCCCGTCAGTTGACATACAGGCTTTTCGTCCTGAACCAACGTTTTGGTTTTAATGTTTCAGTCAATAAACCTCTATAGAACATACCTGATTGTCCGCTTTCGATTTAGTGTTGCCTCACTGACTGCACGAGCACTCACAACAAACCTCGCGCATTTTCTCCTTCCTTCTCGCAGCGTATCCTTGCGACTGTTGTTGAGGAGCTCAGCGTGAAAGGCCTGGACATCAATTTGCCCGACTCCTCGCATCGGCTACCTCTTGCGGAAGCAGTCCGCTCTCGGGATGTTCGGGCTGTGATGGCACTGCTGGAGCAAGGGGCCCTTGCCAGGTGCCATGAGCCTGGCTCCGGAACCACTCCGCTCCATTTGGCCTTCCAATTCAATCTGCCGAACATCGCTCGGGCTCTGCTGGCGCATGGTGCCGACCCAAATGCCGTAAGCCCACTCGTGTTCCGCAGCTGCGCTGCTGGCTGCTGCCGTTGTTCTCCGGGCATGCCACAAACAATAAGCGCATGGAGGACTTTTGACTCTGTGTGCACTCAAAGGCACTTTGCTTAAATCCTGCTGCTCCTTTCACTGCGTGCACACCATTACATAGCACTTTGAACCCACGGTGCTAATTTGCACACCCCCGCATCCCGCTTCCGCGTTCCCAACCTATTTGCGTACTGCACCGTACACCCTGGTCTGGTTTACAGAAGGACAGGTCCGGCGTGCCCGCCCGCAAGCTCGTACCCCTCAGCAGTAGCACCACCCGCGGCAGCAGTAGCAGCACCGCCCGGGGGAACATTTCCGAACTCATTTCACTGTACGACACTCGGGGCTCAATGGCCTTTGAATCGGCGCCTGGTTCGTGGCTGAAGGAGGACAGGCCGGGGGGTGAGGCCGGGGGGGTTTGTACGACGGGGGAAAGTTCAGGATGGTGGAGTAGGTGGAGGGCGGGGGAAGTTATGCTGGAGCGGTTCCTCCCTCCCGCCCGCCCTCCCTCTGGGGCCCCAGGGCTTCCGAAATGTACTCCATTCATCCATATGTTTGCGAGCTGACCAGGAACTAAGTTGAGGCGCCGTTGATCGGCTAGATTTGGTTGGATGCTGGTGGTGAGTTGCTGAACCCAACGAATACATCCTGAAGTCGGATGGGGTGAACGGATAAGGGTGCCCCTCTAGCAGGGGAGAGAAGGGAACTGCCTCGGGAAAGGGGGCCGCTGGTGAAGCTTAACCACCCTGTAACGACATATGTGCCTTACCGGTAGTGCCGATTGCAGCTTCCCAACCCCCCTGGAGAGCCGCTTCCCGCGAGGGTGGCTTTCCTTCCTTTGGGACACATTCCTTGTCATGTCCGTATGTCAGTAGGTTTGTCCATTCGTCAGTCCGTCAGCGACGAAACCCAGCGCGTGTCCCCTTCCGCCCACTTTGCCTCCCTCTTTAGGCTGCTTACCTCCACTACGCCATTCTAACTGCAGCCGTACATGTACATACACACACGGTTCGGGTGCCTCAACCCCCCTTCATCCCTTGATCCTGCCTCGTTTTCCTCTTCAGGAGCACTGCAGATCGTTTGTAAACTTCACCGGTTCCCCCCCTTGCATGTCCCATCATCTCGCCTCCCGGTATCTTTACCCCCCTACCCCCCTTCCTAACCCCCCTTCCCCCCTCCTAACCCCCCTTCCCCCCTCCTAACCCCCCTCCTAACCCCCCTCCTAACCCCCCTCCTAACCCCCCTCCTAACCCCTCCTAACCCCCCCCAGGCTCCACCTACTACTGGAGCCCCAGCACGAGGGAGTCCAGGTGGACACCGCCGCCCTCGTGCGCCTGGCAGAGGGTTACCATACAGGGACATCCCGTAAGGTGTGTATGTATGTATGTATGTATGTATGTATGTATGTATGTAGCGGGGGAGAGGGTTGAGGGAAAGGGAAGGAAAAGGAAGGAGAAATGATGTGCCATAAACCCGCCCGCCTCCCCGTTACTGCCGCCTCCCCTCTATTCCCCGCTCGTCCCGCAGGTACATTAACACGGTGACAGGTCAACAGCTCACCTCCCTCCCACCCGCACTCTCCTGGACACGACTGCGCTCCGAAACCGACAATGGATCTCAGCTACTTTGGTACAACTGGGCCGTACAAGTCTCATCAACCGCCACACCAGCCGAGCTTCCTCCCGACATGCTCGCCCAACTGGCCGTACAGGTCAATGTACGGTGGTACAATCCAACCACCGGGCAGTACAGCTATACAGATCCGGTGTACTCCACTCCGTGGAGGGAGCTCACGGACGAGGGTGAGTGGGGGGGGGGTCTGGTGGTTGGGTTGGGGAAAGGTGGGGCCAGCGAAGGAGGGGGGGCCGCTGTGCGGGGCTAGGATGGGTGTTTCGGCAAAGATGGGTTGGGGTAGGATGGGGTGGGGTGGGGTGAGTGCGCGTGCTAATGGGCCTCAGACCCACACAGAGCGGGGGGAAGGTGGGAGTACGGCAAAGGCAAGTACGGCAAAGACACTCCTATGGATGCATAGGGGGTAGTCCCCCAGTCCCAAGGTTAGCGGCATCTTGCAGAGCTACTGAGAAATTCCCCCCCTCAATCCTCCTCACTACGCACTTCTCCCGCTGCTGCTACTGCTACTGCTACCCGCATCTCTCCCCCGTCGTACTGCTACAGCCACATCTCGGCCCTACTACTTCAACGTTGACACGAGAGAGAGCTTGTGGGAGGCCCCCGAGGAGCTGTGTTGGGTGAAAATGGAGATCAGTGACACATCCGGGGCGGGGGAGGGGGAGGGGGAGGGGGACAGAGCGATGCGTGGTAGTGTGGGGGTTGGTAGTTGGGCTGCACGGCAGTACTTTTACAACCGGCGCAGCGGTGAGGTGTCCTGGACCGCACCCGCGTCCGGTCCGCTGGCCTTCGTGCCCTACGCATCGGAGCTGTGAGTGGACCGCTACCGCACTCACCCGCCAAGACCAACCCCGGGTGGCTGGGTTATATACCTGAATGCCCGGACGTCCATACTTCATCAAGGAATTGCGTATGATATATAATATTATAATAATAATTCCCATACCGGTTGCTTGTTTGGGTTGCATACGTATGCGCGCTTTGGGTCAAAGATCGGTCAGCAGGCAATTATGGAAGGCAGCCGCCTTCAAAGCGGTCTCAGCACCATCTTATTGGCCACACAGTTGGCTAGCGGCCAGGACTATCAAGCAGCCTGAAGAGGCAAACAGGATATCATTATGGCTGGTTGATGCAAACCCCAGTTGCGGGTGCGAGGCGAAGTGCATTCCTGCTCGCAAAGTAGCAAGAAATCGCAAGATCTCGACCATCTTTATACACGGACACATATGTGATTCAGTTTTCCGCACCTGATGAAAAAATGGGAGGAATATTGAACCAATATTAGTACAGCATACTGTATGCTTGCAACAAGTAACAAGTTACAAGTTCCGCACACAAGTGCGGGTGCGTCCGTAAAAGCCCAGGGGCCCATGGACGTTATATTGGTATTGATGCGGGTACGCGGGAGGCCATCATCATCCCAGATTTCCGAGAGGTACCTGGCCAATGCCAGGGGTGGCGCCTTAGGGGTTATTTATCTGCTTACCCGAAACCACCTGTGTGTTGATAACTTGAAGTTGTACTTGAGACGCATCTCAGCTGAAACATACCTTTTAAGGTGCGGTCTAACACCCACAAATCCTAGGCCTAATCACCGCTGCTGCAGCACATTTACACAAGTACCTCAACCAGCAGGGGCTGCACCCGCCGCAAACAATCACTCTGCTTGGCAGCTGAGAGCGGACGTTACGCACACCGCCTAGAGGAAACCTTCACTTCGGTCCGCCCAGAAAGTGCTTTGGTGCGGCGCTTTTAAAGCCTGCAGCAGGAAGCTATTTGCTAGCGCTTGAGAAGAAGTTAGATGGCAGGGTGAGGAAGCACCAGGTGGTGGTGCTGCGCTTCCTCGAGAGCTTGCATTCCACGGTTACACTTGGGGCACTTGGAGCGACAGCACATAATCATCGAATATACGAACTGGTACAACGACTGGAGAAAACAGCACACGAAGCGGAGGTGGTGTGAAATAATCTTCCACTTGTTGACCGTGTCGTTCATATGATCCAACAAACAAGGCGGCCCCGCATAATAGTGCCACACTGGCGGATGGGGTTCGCTAGTCCTCCGTTTTCTGTGTTTTCCTGTCTAGGATGTGACGTACGGGAAGAGGCCCCGTAAGGGCTACGCGAGGCAGGTGGGCGAGAGGGAAATAGCTAATGGACAGGCCGTTGGCCGGCAGGTGTGGTATCGGAGTTGAAGGGTCAGTCGATGAGCGGTTGGAAGCATACGCGTCTAGATGTCCAACCAGACGTGTACCCGTGTCAGAAGGCAAGCAACCGGGAATTCACATGGCGAAATATAAGCATTGGATGGGTCTGGCAGCTGAGCAAAAGCGGGCAGGAAGGAGGTGCCCAGGGCGCATATCACAATGTTTATCCCTCGTTCAGCGAGGGAATTGTAAGCTTATGCAGCTCAGGCTTTGCTGTTGGGCATTGGCAGCAAATCAGAGCAAACAAGAGACGGCGTTGTACACCTGCTTGTAGGGAGGAGCGGGTATGCCCCTGCTGCGGCACTGATAGCCATATTGAAGATAAGAAGCACGTTTTGCTCGACTGTCCGGCGTACGACAAAATCAGATCTGATATGGATTTTCCGCGCTTCGAGCATGTAAAGGACGCTAGAAAGTGGGAACCTGAACGTCTGGCAAGGATGCTGGAACGTATATGTTCCCACCGCAGCTCCATTGTTCCCTTTGGTCGTTAGTTTCCTTTATCACTTGCTTTGTCTGAAGTGCGAGGTTGGACGGTGCTTATAGGTAGCCCTTGAGCCCTCAGCTCGTATTGGGCGGTTTGCAGGTACGGGGAACGCACCCCACGACCATGTAACACACACACACACACACACACCCTACACTATAGAAGAGTGTGGTGAAGGAAAAAATCCATTCCACGCTGCCATATGATGATGATGGGCAACTCTCATAATGTCGTAAGCACTCACTCACGAAAGGAATAACCCAGAAGTTAAATCTTTAAATATCTCAACATCCGCAAACACTTAATGAAGCGAACGTACGACGACTGCTCATCACCTTACAGAACTGACGCGACTAAACACCAAAACTGTATACGCATTTTCAGAGAGACGTTGACTTGGTTGAAGGAAAATGGTTAATTGGACGTGACGCTTAAATGACGTGACAATGGGCCCCCCTCAACACAAGGCAAGCCGGGGAGTGTGATTGAAATACAAGATAGGCCGTACGTGCAGTAATATGATAGGCCGTACGTGCAGTAATATGATAGGCCGTACGTGCAGTAATATGATAGGCCGTACGTGCAGTAATATGATAGGCCGTACGTGCAGTAATATGATAGGCCGTACGTGCAGTAATATGATAGGCCGTACGTGCAGTAATATGATAGGCCGTACGTGCAGTAATATGATAGGCCGTACGTGCAGTAATATGATAGGCCGTACGTGCAGTAATATGATAGGCCGTACGTGCAGTAATATGATAGGCCGTACGTGCAGTAATATGATAGGCCGTAAGTACAGTTCATAGGATGTTATTCGTATAGAAGGCTGGATAAACGTTTTCCTCGTGCGCTCATATGATGTCCACCTATTTCTGTCAGCCCTCGACCCTTGCGCTCCTTAAGGTCCGGTCCCTCATCACGGCTCCAGGGGTGGGACCCCGTGACGGCCCCTCCGGAGGTTAACACAGCTCCAAGAGGTGGTATAACATACATACATACATACATACAGACAGACATACACACAGACATACACACAGACATTGTCTCCTCCTAAGTATCCCTCCCTCTCCCCTCAAGCATATGCCACTTCATGTGTGTGGATCCACCTATGGAGGACAACTTGGGGTGTCTAAATGTATGTACTTCCTCTCCATGGTCAGATCCAAATCCAATTAGAGGTCAAAAAAATGAAGTCTGAAATCTGAACACCGCGACTCCGGAATAGATTATTGACAAACACAGACATACATATATACATATGCGCTCAGCCAGTTCCCGCTACCGCCACAGGCAACACCACCTCCCCCACCCCCTCCGCTGCACTACCCCCCCGTTGCTGCTTCGCAGCCCGACTGGGTACCGACCAAACCCGGTGTACGACAAGCAGTACTCCTAAGGGGCCGAGCACCACATTGTAGGCCTGAGGGGGGTTCGAGGGGGGGTTCGAGGGGACGGGGTGCGGGAGGGAGGGAGGGAGGAGCCGCGGGGCTGGTGGTGGTGGAGGTACTCTGAAAGGACCAAAACCATGCGACATGAACTTTGAAGCAGCAGGCCGCATGCGGCAGTCCGGGACACCGCCACCGCCACCGCCACCGCCACCGCCACCGCCACCCGGGGCGAGGTAACCGGTCCGCTGCCCGACATGTCACCACAACACTTCCCCACAGAAGAACATGGGGGGCTGCTGGAAACGAGGCAAATGCCGTGTGTAGCAGTAGCATACTGCTGCATTGCAGTAGCATAGTGAATGGCGGGTTTCGGAGCTCTCAACTTACGCTTTCGCAGGTGTGCAGCAACGGTACCGGGAGTCTCGCATCCCCCGGAGGGGGGAAAGCGTTGGGTTGGGTGAGCAAGGGGAGGCGAGGAAGAGGGAGCGGGGGGTGTAGCCGGGTAAGGATGGGGACCTCCTCCGCCCATTCCACAAAACTCACAACACGACACCAACGAAGCCATGACCCTTGTGTTTCCCCCCTCCCCTCTCCCCCTTCCCAAAAAACCCACCCCCACCGTGAATACGAGCCAGTTGATGTACATCTTGTCCTGCAGTGCGCCGAAAAAGATTGTACGGAATCCGCGTACTCCGTAGAAGAACGGCAGCCCCTAAGAAGTAACAGGGAGAGGGAAGGGGGTAAAAACACACATATACACACACGCAAGGTCCGCGGGGTGGGGGTGGGGGGAATTCATTTGGATAGGAGGGCACCACATCACATACTGCGGGTGTTTGCGGACTCATGGAATCAGGTAAGGTCGTACAGTAATCTCCCATGTGGGCGGGCTGGTACACATGATCACGTATGGTGTACGACGTACGATGTACGACCGAACAGGAGCACAAAACACAAACACATGCTTTACGCATCTCTGACTGACAAAACCCAACCCGGCCAAAACACACACGGTCAGCACCGGGTAACCCCGCTGTTCCCCTCCTTCCCCCCCTCCTCCAGCCTCGCCACCCCGTCACGATCCCCCTCCCGTCCGGCCCTTGGGGGGTCGTTGTCACCTTGCCGATGTAGAAGAAGCGGTTGGACAGGTCCGTGCTCAGGACGCCTGACGCTGACGTGAGCTGCAGAATGAGCAGCAGGGCCGATATGGAGGAGAACCGTTCAATACCCATAACGTGAAGCAACACCGCGTTGATGGAAACAAACGACCAGGACATGTACCTGTACGGCAGTGGGCGTGGAATGCAGTGGGGCCGGGGATGGAGGGGATGGGGGCTGGGTGTTACCTTGGGGTTTTAGTTTAGTGCCCGAGAGTGAGGTAAGGACGTCCCCCCCTGGAGGGAAGGAAGTCCTGAGCACCTGTCACCTGACACCTGACGACCGCCCGCAACCCCACCCCCCAACCCCAACCCCACCCCCAACCCCGCAGCACTCTTTCCTTGGCAGCAGCTTCACTCGCTCGTGGTTCGCCTTTTCCCCCTCCGCCTCCCCCTCCCCCCCACTTTCCCGCCAAACTCTCCAAACTCCGGAACCTCAAAAACCCATGTGCCCCAGTTCCCTGGCATTGAGTGAGGAGGAGGAAACAGGTGTAGCGGGGGTTGCTCGTATGTATGTATGTACGTATGTATGTATTTTCATATGTACGTACATATGTATGTATGTATGTATGTATGTATGTATGTTTACGGAGGGGCCCGGTTTCATGTGCCGTGTCTTTCTTTATTTTGGTGGAGGTGGTCGCTGCCGCTGCAAAAACAACACGTGCATACATACATACACACGTACACACACAACCCGACATCCACCACTGCCCCCCATGCTAATCAGTTAGAGAATATAACGGCACCCGGATGGCGACATCACATCACGTCACGTCACATGACCTCCAGCAAACCACAAAGACGACATCTCAGGAGGGGCTCCCCCCAGTCGTAACCCCCTCCCTCCCCCGCCCGCCAGCCGGGGGGGGTATTTCCCCCCGCCCCCCACCCCCCACCCAAAACATCTCACCACCCAAAGGCCATGGCATATCCGGGGTTTAAGTGCCATTGCTCCGTACCCCGACCGAGAGCGAACAGCACCACACACAGCAGCACCACCTGGGGGGGATGAGGGGGGGGAGAAGGGGTTGGCGGAGGGGGGGAAACCGACGGAGGGGGTACGGAAAGGGTAGGGGGATGAAGGGGGAAAAAGGGGCTGGCCAGTGGGTTGTGTGGAAAGCCGTGGTGATGATTGGCGGGTGGTGGCGGGTGAGCCACCCGTGTTCCTCCCGGCCTGCCCTCCCCCCCCCCCACAAGCACACACCAATGAATGCAAAATGGAACAATCATTACCCCCCCCACCTGCTTCCCCCCGAGCCCCCACCCCCTGGTGGCTCAACTCGGGGGTTTCTGAACACCCCCCACCCAGTCCACCCCGCCACCGCCTCACCAGGACAAACATAAATACAGACGCCACCAACGCCTTCACCAGCACTGCTCGAGCCACCTGACTAAGCCGTACCAGACGGAGAGAAACCACCTCCTCCTCCTCCTCCTGCTGCTGCTGCTGTTGTAGCGAGTTGTTGTTGTTGTTGGTGGTGGTGTTGGTGGTGGTGTCCGCGACCCCCTGGACCACATCTCTAGCTCGCATGTGGTTGCTAGGATTCAGCAATAAGGCCTCGGAGGGCAGTTTGAACTGGTAGCTGGAAACCACCTGTCAATGGAGGGGGGTCGAAAGGGACGGGGGTTAAATCTGGTGGCTCCTGCGTCGGATGTACGGATGGCATGAAGGGGATCTCCGTACGAATTACCCATCACCCGTCGCTAACCCCCCTCCCTCCCTTTCCAGCTTCCCCCGAAAGCCCAAACACCCCCGAAGGCGGACCACCTGAGAAATACACAAGTACACACACACGCCCAAACACACGCCGCGATGACGTCATAGAGCTGGTTTCGAAGCCCAATCCCACCTTCAACCTCCCCTGTCCAAATTGAGTTTCTTTTGCATTCATCAACTTCTTTCCCCGCGGTTGACCCACCCACTAAATCATCACACCCTATACAGCTGCACAGCAGCCCCCTACTCCCCTACCCCCCAGCACCCTGTCTGTCTGTCTGTCTGTCTGTCTGTCAGTCTATCTGACACTTACCACAAATGAGCTACCCAGCCACAACAAGACACAAAATATGTAGGTGGCGAAATGCTGACCGAAGTTGTTGACGGGTGCCAGGTCCACTTGCTGCAGAGATATGCCTGTGCGCGGGGAGAACATGTCCGTGGTGGTTGGGTGTGTGTGTGTGTATTTGTTGGTTTTGGTACGCAGAGTGGTTGACTGGCTGGTGGTTGACTGTTGGACTGCTTGTACTTGCGGTCCCCCCCCGTTTCCCCCCCTCCCCCCTCTACCTGTCGCCAGAAACCCGGGCGACAGCCCCCTCATCACCCCCGGGTTGTTGGCCAGGCCCCAGGTCAGAGAGCTGCTCAGTCCGGGCACCAGCGTGTTGGCGATGATGGCGCTCAGGTACGAGCACGTGCTGTAGTCCCGACCCCGCGCATACACGTATTGGGACACGGGGCGCTGGTGGGCGGGGTAATGAGGGGGGCGGGGTAATGAGGGGGGCGGGGTAATGAGGGCCAACAAAGGAACAACGGAGGGAAAAGGGTAACTACAACCAACAGCTTAAAACCTCAGCCGCCGTACAACTCGTGGGGGACTCTCATGAAGGCGGTCGTTCGCGGTCTCAAGGAGCCCCCCGAGGGAGCTAGCGGCGAATAACAAAGTGCCCTGGGATCTGCCCTCGCCCCCTACCACCACGACATCCCCCTCTCCCCTCCACCCTCCACCCGCCTCCCTCCGAGCCCCCTTGCGCGCCTCCCGCTACAGCCACTCTCTACCCCTCTGCCAGCTCCCCCCTCTACCCCTAAACCCCAACCCACCCACCCCACACACACGCACATACACATACACACAACCCCCTCTCGCAGCTCCCCCCCCTTCTCCCTGGCCCCCACCTGGTTCTGCGGGGCAATGCCCGACCCGGCAAACCAGCTGAGGTACGACGAGGTGAAGGTGGAGGGAAAGTACAGTACCGCCCAGGGACCCCCCTGGAGCACCTTATTGGAGAGCGACTTGGGGGAGGGGGAGGGGAGGCCCGAATTCGGGAACAAGGGGGAGAGGGCGGCGATGAGTACGGCGAGCGGGGGAAAGGTAGGGGGGGGAAATTGACGGGTATGTACGGACGGGAAGGTGACGTGAAGCCAGTGTGAGTTTCGTGAGCAAAGGACCCCGCTACACAACAAAGGGGAGATGGGGGGAGAGAGGAGGGGGTTACAGTCCATCGGTCGCAACGTGGTCGTACGGCACGGCGAAAGACACACACGAAGATAAACACACGAACCGCACACGACGCTCCATCTCCTGGAAGACGAACGTCCCGTCCTCAAAACGCAAAACACGCGTGCGCCCGTATGCATGTACATGTCCTCCACCCCCTAGCCTGGGTCTATCGCCACAACAGCGTCGTACATACTCACACACACACGCGCAACCGTGCCCCAGCCGCTTCCCTTTCCTTTCTTCCATCCCCCGGCTCCCGGCCGCCAAATCGAGAGCCCACCCACCCACCTCCCCTACCACTCATCCACCCACCCACCCACCCACCGCCTCAACTTGCTGCGTTACCCCACCTCCCCTGCCATTTTGAATTTTGGATCTCAAATATCAGGACCTATTTGTAAAGTGGCAGTCGGTCTGTCGGGGGGCCGTTTATTTGGTGGCTCGATTAGCGCTTTCCTGCCATTCAGCTTTTCGACACACACACACTAGTGCCATGTACGACACCCCTTACCGCCAAACACGCCGCCTCCTGCTCCAGTGTGCCACATAACCCTACTCCTGGCACTGCCGTACTGCTCGTCCCAGGACAGGTGCCGTTCTCCCACCGCAGCTTGTCGTACAGCGGATTTGAGGAGTTCCATATGGCGGCGGCCAGTAGCCCCGTGGCCAGGGGAACCGGGGCCTTTCGAGGGGGGGAAGTGTAGGGGGGAGGGAAGGGGAACAGGGGGGGGATGTCGATCGGTTTTAGTTTTATGCAAAGGGGTTTTAGGGTTTAAGTGTGAGGCAGGTGCAAAACCCATTTGCACAGCGCAGCTCGTGCATGTGGGAATGTTTTCTTCCGTGGGCTCCTCAACACCCACAACACCCCCAGAAGCACTGAAGCATGGTCACCACTGACTGACGGCTGGAGGTGCGCAGGTCGCTGACATGGGTGCATAAACCTCCATACACATGCGCCGTACACTTACATACATGCATACATGCATACACACCGACATACATACGCACCAGCTGCGGTAGCAGTGGCGCGAAAGTGGCATTGAGGGAGGTCGCGGGCGGCACCACATCACAATTGAGGACCGTTACATGCAGGTTACTGAGCCGCGTCTGTAAGGGGTGCGAGTGAGAGGGGACGAAGGGGTGGGGTGGAAATTAGGGTTTTAGGGTTTTAGGGGGCCGGCATTACGAAGGAAACACCGGAGAAGTGTAAAGGTTTAAGGAAACAGAGAGTTTTAGGGTTTCGGGCCGGTTTTCATTAGACGAAACGGTGAGAGAAAGGTGTGTATACAGAAAGATGAGATAGGAAGTAGGTTTTAGGATTATATTGACTCTTTTTTCCTGCCGCCCCTTCATTCATTATGAAAAAAGAGGATGGGTTGGGAAATGTTCATGCGGCCGGGGGACAGACAGCCCCGGAAGCACCCGAAAGCGAAACCCGCCGATGGCCGCACCAAAGGGTTCCAGAAGGCCCCGATGTAGAGCCAGCAGAAAGCCCATATTATCAAAATGGCTCCAATGCAAGTGATGAAGAAGGCAGGGGACCAGTAAGGCTTAAAGTATGGTGCTTCCAGCGACTCTTGCTTGAATGGCATTTCATCATTTGGGCTCTTGCTGGGCTCAACTTGCTGGCTTAAGGTGCCTTCCGGTAGAGCTGCTGGCTTGCTATCAGGTTCGTGTTGCGCTTCTACGTCGGTCAGGACTGCTTTGGACGCGACTTCTGCGGAAGGTGCTGCGGCTGCTGTCGGAGGAGCTGTCGGGCGCAATCCGGTATCCTGCTTTCCTTCAACTTGTGGACCATCCATTGTTTCTACTGTGTCACTAGATGGTGTGCTGTTGGGGAGTTGTGGCATCGAGACTTGTCTTACTTACATGTGCCGTTTACTTTGGGCCCCAAGCAATACATGATACACGTTGCACAAGAACAAATGATGCATATTTATTCATGTCGAGAGGCAATGGAGTGAATTGTGCGAACTTCAGCTAGACAGCGATCCTGCGAAGGCATGTTTGAACGATTATGACCAAAGTGCACGAATAAAAAGTGTGACTTCAACTGACTCGCGAAATAAAGTTGACTGGGCAGCACTATAATGTTGACAATATATAGCCATTACTCAGACCTTACGGCTGCAAAGAAGTGAGGTCTCCTCACGGAACAACTGCATCAACAACTTCTGCATTTTGCTGCAATAACGGGGTGACGAAAGTTGATTTGGCTGATTTGAATGCCATATACACGAAAGCTTTGAATACAATTGTGCAATTGTACTATTATCCCGGATTCATGCTGAAGGGATGCTGGCGGCGGCCAGCTTGCGTTGACAGGCGGGCCACGGCTTACGAAAGAGGCAAGAGTGTGTGGCAAGGTGACCTTAAACCCATAGCCTGAACACGTGTTTGTCCTGAGGATGCATTGCCACCGCGACATTGACGTTCTGGAGTTGGGTCCCAACATGTGTTTTGATCGAACAACTGTGGTAAAAAAATTGCCGGTGCATGGAAGGCCCCCTCCCGCCGCAACGACTAGATTATCGCACTGTTCGGCCGCTCTGCGGCCTGTCAAGTTGACCTGTGTTTGACCTGTGCTTGAGACCGGTGGTCCAACACCAGCATCGAAACACTCCACTTCCTCACTTCCCTCAACTTCTTCCCCCCACCCACCTGCCACGTGGCTCCCACGCAGTGATTCTTTTTTCGTGTAGGACGGGTCTCAATTTATTCCAACCTAAGTAACAAAGTTGCTAGGGTTGTCGTAATTTATTCCTTAATTGTAAGGCGCTGAGGGGGGCTTCGCCCCCCCCAGACCCCCCCTTATGGTTACAACTCCCCTCGTAGACCCCAAGAGAGTCACGCACTGAGTTGGCGCGTTTTTTCGTTCGGGTGTGCACACACTCTTCGTGCACATGCGTAGATAGTTCTGGCACTGTTTGTGAGCAGTACGTAAATCCGACCAAGCAAAGGCCCAAAGCAAGCAACCGCATAGCAATCACAGGCCGTCACCCGCCGCGAGTCATTGACCTGTACGTGTTTGGCTATGTGAGGTCCGGTCGTACATGCTGCGATGCCGCGTTGACTCACGGGCGTGATTTTCTTACGGCCCCTCGTATCTATTGTGTGACTGCAAATACTAAAGTTCTGCACACTACGGAGCAATCTGGCAGCAATGGACGTTTTTGGCTGGAGGAATGAAAATGTACGGATCGGCCTCAATTCATTCCTTTTTTCCAAAGGCCGAAATGTCGATTTATTTCTTTGAGGGAATATAAATTACTAAAAAAAACACGTTGCTCCCACGCCGTCCCCTCCCTCCCTTGTGCTGGGTAACGTGCCGGGGCCCCCACTCTACCTCTACCGGGGGGTAGGTACCATGGGACATGGCACCCCCGAGTTCCCCCCTGACATGGCACTTCCCGAACTGAAACCCCCTTCCCAATCACGACCGCAACCTCCCACACTCACCAACTCCCGACACTTCTGTCGTAATAGGTTCTTCTTCTTCTCCCCATTCCCCTGACATACAGATGTACGACATACATGCACATCCTTAACCCCTTTCCCCCTTTCCACGCCTCACAGCCCGGCACCGGCCCGGCAGCAGTAGCAGCAGTAGCAGCAGTAGCAGCTCCGGGCTTCCCACCACCACCTTAAGTAACGCCAGCTACAGCTTCCGCCACCGGCCACTGGCACCGAATCTGAATCCACAGCGGCGACCACAGCCCCCATCTACAGCTACAGCTGCAGCAGCAGGAGGAGGAGCTACAGCCGCATCGAACGCAGCATCGCAGCCACCTGTCGGCGCCTCCCCCGGCGGAGGCGATGTAGCGCCACAGGGCCTCGCTGCTACTGCCGCTACTGCTTCCTCCTCCTTGCCCCCCTCGCTCCCCAAGGACCACAGTCTGGAGCCTTTCCGGGTGGGGCAGGGGCGGGGTGTGCCGGTGGGGGGTATGGAGTGGGGTGTGTGGGGGTGGGGTGGGGGGGTGGGGGCAGCCCGCTGACGTGTCTCACTCCCCGTGTGCCGTTTTCCCCCCTCCCGGTAACCAGGGAGGGTGTGTGAGCCATGGGGTGGTCATGCCATCCCCTGCGCCCCATACCCGCCCCGCGCATACTTGCATCGTACACATTACACGGTACAGAATGCAAGTCCAAAACACACACAGGCGCACACACACACACAGGCACATACACACACAGGCACATACACACACAGGCACACACACAGGCACATACACCCCACCCCACCCCCGCTAGGCCCTAGTGGCGGGTCGTCGCTTCCACTGCACCATGTGCGGCAAGTGCTGCACCGGGGAGGGGGAGATCTGGATGTCGCCGGAGGAGGCCCTCCGCATCGCCCGCCACCTCAACATGTCGCTACAGCGCTTCCTGGATACACACACCAAGCAGTACTCCAAATATAAGGGCTGGAGGATGTTGAAGACGGCGGAGGGCTCGTCGGTGAGGAGGGGGGGAGGGGGGGTGTACGGGGGTAACGGGCAGGGGGTGGGAGGCTGGGAAGGGGGAGGGGGGGGACTGGAGGAGATTGTACGACTGTACGACTGAATGTGAGAGGGAGACGAGGGGAGGATGTGAAGAGGAAACCGGGTTGTGGGGGGAGGATGTGTGTGTGTATGTGTGCACATTTCCCCCGTGTCCCTCGTGCCGCCCTGCCTGCCTGTCCATAGTACCCTTCCTAATACCAACCCCCTCTTCCCCACCCCTCCGTCCCCCCTGTTGTAAGGCCTGCATCTTTTTGGGCTCTGACAACAAGTGCTCCGTACACTCCGTACGACCCAGCCAGTGCTCCACATACCCGTGGTGGCCGGAGCTAACCCATGACAGCGAGTGGGAGTGGGAGAAGGTGAGTGGGGAGGGGGGGGACAGGAGGGGGAAATGGTAAGTGGCCTGCCGTACATGCGATGTACGGTGGTGCGCCTCGCTCGCCCGCTTCGCCCCTAGCGCCGCCCCCCCCCCGTCCCGCCCCGCACCTCCCTCCGGCCCGGAGGTAACGTCCCCTCGCTTTCTCAACGGAATGTTGATGTTGTTAAGGGTGGTTACGCTTCACCAGAGGCCCCCTTTCCCGAGGCAGTTCCCTGCTCTCCCCTGCTAGAGGGGCACCCTAAGCCATTCACCCCATCCGACTTCAGAGTGTACTCTTTGAGTTTGGCAACTCACCACCAGCATCCAACCAAATCTAGCGGATCAACGGCGCCTCAACTTAGTTCCTGGTCAGCTCGCAAGTTGATATTATCACGTCCTACACCGTCCACAAGATGGGGGGCCACCTCCCAATTCACCACCTTTCAAATACCCGAGAGGTCGGCAGGCGGAGTTGAACCCGGACACTCCGGGAGCAGAAGTCGACCTTAACCTCTGCCAGCCGCCTGGAATGTTGTCTGCACCCCAAACCAAACCAAACCAACCCTTACATACATATGTACATACATATGTACGCACCTGCACACAAATTTTCGCTACTGGTGGGTCATTAGCGTTCTTGCACTAACACCACACACACACACACACACAAGGCTGAGGCCCCAGTATGTCCAGATGTCTGTCTGTGTCTAAAGCATGTGCACGTGCACTCCTGTATACATACATACATAGATACACAAACAGAGTTTGGTGATGCTTTCCCGGCCCTCACCCCCTCCTCCTGCTCCCCACTCACCCGCGTCCACTCGGCATCCCGTCCGGGTCCACCAATGGGTGCCGCAACACCCCCCGACCCCCCCCCCGAGCTTGTCGTCCTCAGTAAGCCTCACCCCCCCCCAACATTCCTCCAACGACACACACACACACACACACCTTCCCCCCCCTTCAGGCCAACGTGTGCGAGGGGTTCGACCACCCGGAAGCCGGGGCCCTGGACGAGGAGGAGGCGGCGAGGCAGCTGCGGGAGGCCAACAAGATGACGCAGGTGGGGGGGAGGGGGCTGGGGGGAGGGAAGTGCGGTGTGTGGGTTTGTGTGTGTGTAGGAGGTGAAGGGGATGATGAGCTGTGTTGACTTCTCCCCGCCCAGCCTCGGCTCCATTCCATACGCTGGCTTGGGATGTGCTTGTGTGTGTATGTATGTGCGTCCTCACCTTCACATGGGCTTGCCTATGATTTCCCTCCTCTTGTGGCTCCCCTCCCCCTCCCCCTCCCCCCTTATCCTCTGCTTTACTACTTTTCCGCCGCCTTCACACCTACTTTTCTACACCTACTTTTTTACGGCTTGGCAATACTATTTCTTCTTTTTTAGTTCTGGTGGCGTAGGTAGGTAGTCTTTCCGACATCTTCTTCACTTCGTCATCCCGAGGTCACGGTCTCCAAGGACGCCTTTCGGTCAGTTCTACGTTTGATACTCTCTTGCCCTGGCAGCAGCTTCAATCGTGTGTGGTTCGTCTTTCCCCCCCCTTCTCCTCCCCCACCCCTGTGGTAACTATCCCCCACTTTGTGTGTACCTCCATAACCCCACATCCTCCCCCAAAACACACAACCCCCACGTTTCCCCCCCAACCCCCCTGAGGTCTGTAGCAGCGGCTGCTGGCCTCGGAGGTGCGGATGTCGCCCAAGGTACGTCTGACCGCCCCTGTGTGGGACCCGGTCTACGAGCCCGGGAGACCGGGAGGAAAGAGGGATGGAAGGGAGGGTTTTAGGGTCCATAAAATGTGTCGAGGTTTTAGGGTTTGGGGGTTTTGGGGTGTATTTTTTGGTCAATGACCCACGGGTCGGTTGGTGCTTTACTCAAGCAACTCCTAACGCTTCACTGCAGTTCCTTTTGATTTAATGCGGACTTAACTTAGGGTAACACGTGCTACTTAGGGATGGGCGATGACCCATGGGTCGGTTGTGTCTCAGGTGGCGGAGTGGGCGGAGGATGTCCTGCTGTGGGACGAGGAGCTCGGATACCCTGATGGCCGGCTGCCGCCACCACCACCAGCACCACCACCACCACCACCAGCAGGGGGGGCCCGTGGTGGGGGTGGGGCTGGGAGCAACAAGAAGCCGACCGGCAGTTCTCCAAAGGGGGGGCAGCAGGGGAAGGGGGGGAGGGGGTAGCAAGGGAGGGAGGGGAGGGGGTAGCAAGGGTGCAAACCCAACCGCCAGCAAAGGGACCCCCCGGAGACCATAGCAGTGGTGGTCCCAGCAGTGGTGACACTCGCACCAACTGGTGACGGGGGCGCAGTGGCCTGCCTTCGGTCCAAATCCTGGGAGGTCTGTTGGACCTGAAGGGCAGGTTGCGAAGTGTTCTGGATGCGCGGTGTGCATCGCTGAAGCGAGTAACGCGGCCTTGCACAAGTTCTCTCTGAGTCGCTGAGGGCACAGAGCCAGTGCATGTGTTTGTGTGTATATATGTGTGTGTGTGTTTTAGTTGGGGGTTTATGAGGGGGGAAGGACCTGGAACGGTTGCAGCTGCCCTGGGGCGACCATATCGCATGATGTATCTCCTAAGGACAACAGTTTGTTGCACAGCCATAGCCGATTGCTAAGAACGCTAAGAAGTGGTGATTGGCTAGTGAGACATCTGTGTGTGTGTGTGTTTCCTATCGGCGACTGCATGAGGCTGATGACGACGCTGGTGTGGCCGATGACGCTGGTGTGGCAGATGACTGATGAGGCGGGTGTGGGTGAAAGTCACCTAGCAGTCATTCGGTTTTTGCAGGGGGGGAGGTGGGGAGAGGCGCCTGGGGGGTTGTGAACCAGATGTTTTACGTTCTTCTTACGTTCTTCTTCTTCTTCTTCTTCTTCCTGCTGCTGCTGCTGCTGCTGCTGCTCGAACGGTTAGGGGGAGGTCCGGGTGCAGGTCTTTACGGCGATTATAAAACCCAAATTGATTCGGAAAACATTGCTGGATTGGAAGTTCAAACTTAGGCGAAATGGAATGCATCGAGCGCTTCGGCGTTTTTTCTTGGCCGAGCAGAACGTAGTGGAACGGCGCATATCAGGGTTGTGGAGGTATAACCCTGTTTCTGAATCCGCGCGACATTCCTACAGTTGTAGTGGACTGTGCCGCATGAGGACAATATCCAGCAGTGGTCAGTGGAGCAGAGCATGCGCTTTCAAAGTTGTCCGTACGGACCTATCAGATGTCAGTAACCCACCCTCTGGCCAGAAAATCTGGCTCTTAATCATTATGGAGACACCATTCTGTTGGCGGAGCTCCAAAACTTAGCTTTTTGTAAGTGTGTACACGCCCGGTTAAATTCGGTTACACCATGGTCTAACGTATGGGTTTCCAGGTTGGCCACCTAAGCTGAGAGATGCATTCTTGAAATGGCACATGAGCAAATCTCACAACAGGAGATACTGCAAAAATGTGTAAAAGAACACTGCTGTTACGTTTTTAATCGGGTTGGAGGTTAAGAAATGCTCTAAAGCTGCCTCAGCGATAAACAGGTGATTTACAGATTAAAACGTTGGGTACAAGAGAATATTTGCCGGAAAATGTAAGTACTGTGCGCTTGCTGTTTAAAGTGCCCCGGTATGGCTCGTAAACTGAACAGCGCATGGACGCCTCCAAAAAAAACTCCAAATGAGTGGTATGAAAACAAAATACGTGCCATGAAAAAATTGCGTTGCTCTCAGTGCTGCAGGCACGTTTTGTGCTCTCTGCGATAGAGGTGCGGCCGGTGTTGGGCGTCGCTTCGACTGAAGCTCCAGAAGCGAAAACTGCAAATCCTGCATTCATGACCTAAATATCGCGAACACGTTTAACGCTAACATCAAAGAGTCGTAGCAGGCCCCACGTTACAAGATGTTATACTTAAATCGTATAAGCTCGTCCGGGTGCTTCCCAGCTTGCCGCAGAGGATAATGAAACAAGTGTATATTGTGCAATAAATTGGAAGCGATCGCATTTTGAGCGCGCCACAATTACTCCAGCTCATGACGTCGTTATGTCCACCCCCTTTATACTTGCATATAATAAGTTCCAGTAACGCAGGAGCTTTGATCGGATAGCTTTTTCCATGACACCTGGGATTGATGGAACTAAGTGATGCAAAAAGGGGGATTCCGTTCTCCGTACTTGACGCGAAGTTCAACTTTGCATGATGTCCAGGTATCAGGGACTTCATATTTCAGCGAACCCTAAGTAAATCTTGTTACGCTATACTGCATCATCTGGTACTTAAATACAAGAAAAGCTTGCCGTTAACGACGTCGCTTACCGACGCCTTGCCGAGCGCCTGAACCGTCATGCTAACGTAAACGACCTTGATGGCACGGAATAAAAGGAAAGATATTGAGGCGATGCCTGGACAGAGGACTTTGTTTGATAACCAGTTGTTTGCACAGGTGCGCAACCGTGGTGCCAACGTGGCTATGCGTTGCTATGAGCGCGTATCCCGAATATTAGCTTGAAACTCTTTATTCATCGTCGTAAGCATTGATGGTCCGATGCAAACCTCACATGAGCCCATCGCATCCGTCACTTGCAGGAGCCAACGATGGCACTCCGAGGAAATGGTGGCCTCACTACACGCATCCTTAAGACATGCTGCATGGGAGCAGCAGCATCTTCCACAAAGAGCCCAATGTAAGGTTTCAAACCGCGTCATGCCTACGATAACAACGTGCTCCAACAAGCAAATGGTGCATGATTATGTATAAATATATTTTATGCAGTTCTTCAGCCTGATTAAAAATGCCTTTCGTTCTGGATGGGGAAAAACGTCAACCTCATAGGACCTCTCATCACATCTTAGACGCGCGGTCATGCGAATATAGCACATCAACCCCAACGACTGGTCGTCCGCCCACTCTCCCCATCCCAATATATCTAACAACGCTTTGCAGGGGGTCTAAACCGCGTGTCCAGGGCGGCTGGGAGGACTGCCCGGCGTTCGATCTCGAACCCTTGGACTCACGGCAAGCCTCCGCCATCGGCAGCGTTACCACACAGCAACCCCGTCAGGCCCTCAAAAACAACTCCAGCGACAACCGCAGCACATACTACTTGCAACTGAAGCAGGTGCCGGTCGGGGAAGCCGAACAGATACAGCCCGGCAGTCTCCCCGACTCCCCACTTCGCACACCCGCCGTTAAAGCCCTGAGCGGCCCCGAACCCTCCGTCGCCGCCTCCACCATCCACACCGCCAACTACACCACCACCACACCGCCGCCACCACCCGGGGAAGGCGACGCACCGCCGTCCACGGTACTCACACCCGTCGTCTCCATACAGGAGCACCCGCAAGCTGCGGCTGCAACAGCCGCAAAGGTCCAGGGGGGTTCCGGCGGCCACTCCCGGCCCCCGCCCCTCTCCCTCCTGCCGCCATCTTCCCCCCGCGACAGCGCAGCAGATATGATGTACGGCACCGCCGCTACCACCACTAGCACAGGCGAGTACGAGACCTTCTTGCCCACCGGCGACTCCCCCAGGTCCCAATCCCCCGTGCCGCCAGCTCAGCGGCCATCCACCGCCATGCAGCACCGAGTGGCGCTACGGCTACTAGAGCGGCGAGGAGTACTGCCAGACGGCGGTCGTAGCACTTGTAGTCCTGGATCTGGATCTGGATCTGGATCTGGATCTGGATTCTGCGGCAGTAGCTTGGCAGCAGATGGCGGCCTGCCGACTGCCTCCTCGCAGCGATTGTATTCGCCGACGTCGCCGCAGTTGTCGCTTCTGTCGCCGCCGCCAGCGCCGCCGCTATCGCCGGGGTTGGGTAGCAGTGCCGTTGGAAGCCCCATTACTCCCGCTTTGGGCTCGCCCACGATGTGCATGTCCCCTGGTCCCGTCGCGCGAACTTCAAATGGTACGGAATACTACAGCGCGCTCGGCTCCCCGGCGCCCAGCGGTGTGGCAGGGCTTGAAAGCCCTGCTAGAGCCGCTGGCGGCGGCGCCGCCGGTGACGTCGAGACGGTCGTGGAGGTGGACGAGCGGCTGTGCCTCCAAGAGGAGGAGTACGACCCGCTTGACGTACGAGGAGAAGCATATCGCATGTCGGCACCGGGACTCGGACTTCGGAGCGCTGCGTGGGGAGGGCCGGAGGGTATGGGCATAGGAGGCGGCGGCGCTGCCGCCGCGGCCCGCAACGCCGGTGGCGCCGCCGCTGCCAACGGACGCTTCCCCGCCATCGACAGCGTGGCCGACGACTTGGTGATGCGCATGCGTGGCTCGGATTTCGGCATTGCGGGCGGTACGGTGCCGGAGGCGGTTTACGTACGAGCTCGCGGCCTCCGCGCCGCCGCCGCCACCGCCAACGGCGAGCTTCAGCACCCGCACAGCCCTCTCGCCGCGGCGGCTGCCGGCGACGGCACACCGCGTAGCGCCGTCATACTTGTTAGCCCCGACGGCGCCGACGACCCTGGCAGCCATGCCCTGGCAGCCGGCGGCGGCGGCGGGACGCTGCGTCGCGGCACGCCGCCACCCGCCTGGTCCGCCGCCGGCGGTCGCGATGAGCTTAGTCAGGAGGAGAAGGAGTGGCTGTTTGGTCAGCCGGGGGGTATTGGCGGCCTGGCGCCCGTGGTGGCGCTGGGTGAGGGGGGCGAGGGCCTAGTCGACCTGGTTCGGTTGACGCTGCCGGGGAGAACTGTTCACTTGGCACGTAAGGCCACGCGCACGTGTTTGCCTGTGTTTGCGCTGTCGACGACGACGGGGGCGGCGGCGGCGGTGCTGGCAGGCGTTCGGTCGCAGCAGAAGGTCAGCTACCGGTTTCCTTTTGAGTTTTTCGACCGGGAGGTGAAGGCGATGAAGGCGGTGAAGGACAGCGGCTTTGTCATTCGATTCCAGGTGTGTGTGTGGGGGGGGGACCACATTACCGTATGGGGGGAGAGAAGGGAGGAAAGAGGAGATACTTCCCATCTGGGTTGTAGGCGTGATTTTTTGTAGGTGGATGGCGTTGAAGGCCGTTCAAGTTGGGACTAAGTTGATGAGTCGTGTCTCTGTGCGGAGCATGTGTAGGTGTAGGCGTGTGTGCGGGTTTGTGTGGGCAATGCTGGCTGAGAGGGAGGGAAGGAGGGGCCGGGGTGGGGGTGAAGGGGGGGGAAGGGGGGGGAAGCTTGGATATGTGATTGGAAGTTGGGGAGCGGGACGGCCACCGAAGCAGACAGACAGACAGACAGACAGACAGACACGCGGCTCGAACCATGGATAGATGCATACATACATACATGTATAGGGTTTGGCACTACTGGTAAGGCGCGACCATTGCCCCCGGGAGATCCCGGGATCGATACCCATTAGGGTCAAAGTCCTTCCGATGGTGGAAGGCATTGCGCCCCTAGTTGATGGACGGTGGTGACCTGGGATAAAGTTAACCTGCGAGCCGACCAGGAATGGAGTTGGGCCGCTGTCGACCCGGCAGATTCTGTTGGATGCTGGTGGTGGGTGCGGAACCTGAGCGATCCACTGAGAAGTTGACTAGGGTGACTGGATGAGGGTGCCCCGAAATACCGGGGAAGGCAGGGTTTCGCAGGGTAGCTGCCACGGGCGAAGATACACCCCCCCTGTTTCACACATACATACATACATACAAACGCGCATCCGTTATGACGCACACACAGCTTGCCTCCCCCGGAGCTCTCTCCCGCCAGCTCTCCACCATCACAGGGTGGGTTATCGCACTACGTGTATGCTAACCTCCCGCCGTGTCGTACCATGTCGTGCGGTGCCTCGTACAGGCTGCATCGTACGACCACGAGGCGGGCCAGGGGTTCATCCTTATGGAAGCCGCTCCGTACGGCACATTGGAAGACCTCCACGCGGTAAGAGGGTTTTGCTTTTGTGGGTACGTTCCCACGGAGGTGTGGGCGGGCGCGTACGGACGGGACACATACACAAACACACACACACACACGCCCCTCCCCCCAACCTGATGATTAGCCGGGTTTTCCTCTCTCTCCTCTCCCCTGCCCCTTGCTCCGGGGCACGACCAAGCAGCTTTCACCGACGCCCCCAAGCCCCGTCTCCCCTCACACCCCAAACCCCGTCTCCCCCCACACCCCAAACCCCGTCTCCCCCCACACCCCAAACCCCGTCTCCTCCACACCCCAAACCCCAAACCCCGTCTCCCCCCAAACCCCAAACCCGTCTCCCACCAAACCCCAAACCCGTCTCCCACCAAACCTCAAACCCCGTCTCCCCCCAAACCCCAAACCCGTCTCCCCCCAAATCCCAAACCCGTCTCCCCCCCAACCCCAAACCCCGTCTCCCACCAAACCCCGCACCCCAGGCCCTCTGCCGAAGCCAGCTGCAGCCCAGGGTGCAGCGACAACGTCCCGCTCTCCTGCAGAGAGCATTTGCCAAGTTCAACTTCACACATGCCAAGTCCTCCGCACCGCCCTCTCTGTTGGGAGGTGGCGGCGGCGGCGGCACCCCAAACGGCTCCGTCAGGGGGGGTAAAACAGCCGCGCAAGGGAGCCTCTCTTCGCCGCACAGCCCGAGGAGTGGCGGCGGCGGCGGCGGCTTTGGTTCAGGTGGCGGCGCCGCCGCGTTGGAAGGGTCAGTGGCGGATCCCGATGGCGGCGGCGGCGGCGTGTGCTGTCCAGCGTTGTCGGCTGCGGCGCCGTCGGGGGATGGCGGCGGCGGCCCCATGGCTGCTGGTGTCGGCGGTGGCGGTGTTGGCACTATGCATATTGCGGCGCTGGGCAGTTCCTTGATGAGTACGAGAGCCCTGAGATATTACGGCGCGTGTATGCTGCAGGTACGGCAGCCCTCCGGGGTTTCGGGAGGTTGGGTGGCCCATACATACATGCATACGTACATACGTACATAACCCGTCCCCGTCCTCCCCTCGCCATCTGACCCCCCCACACACACACACACTCGCATACATACATACATACATACATACATACATACATACATACATACATACATACATACATACATACATACATACATACATACATACATACATATGGTGGTGGGGGTGGTAGGGAGGTCGAGAGGGAGGTTGAATGGGAAGATTGCGAGGGGTGCGGGATCAGGGATGGGGCTTGGGGGGTGCCGCGCAAGGGGAGATGGGGGAGGGAGGGTTCTTTTGCCTGGGGGAGCCGTACCGGCGGAGGGGGGGGAGAGACCGGGGAAAGGGCGGGGAGAGCCGGGGGGGGAGGGGAAGAGGCAGAGAGAGCACCAGGAGGATGTAGGGTTGGGGGGTGGTGAGTGGAAACAGGTGGCCGTAGCGAGGGCGCGGATGAGGGGGAGGGGGGCACCCAGAAGGGGGGGCCGTACTCGAAGGTGCGCGCGTGGTGCAGGACTAGGTTCTTCAGGGTACGAGACCGGGTTTCGCGTGTTGCGGCGTCTAGGTGAGATAGGATCTTGGAAACCAGCCGTCTTGGTAGAGCGGTAATGGGGGGGCGCCGAGCTGGCTACCCTCCCCCCCTGTGGTTTTTCGGAGGCTTGATCGCCCGGCGCTGCCGCAGGGTCTCCCCGTTTGAGTACTTTTCCAGTTAGACCCAGTGCTGTGGAAGGGCGCGGACTTGTGCGGTGTTATCCCCCCGACGGGTGCTATCTCCCCTGGACTAGCCCAGGGAGGGAGAGGCGGAGGAGGGTAGTAGTCTCAGGAGGCTGTTGG